>NW_026904036.1:0-286044 GCF_024500275.1 Phycodurus eques
ACTTAAGGGTTCAAAAGTTCTGCCGAAATCATATCGGTCGTCATGTTACAATTTAGTCAATAAAGGCCTACGACTGGAGCGAAACGGAATGCTTCGACGCTTGTGTTTCGGCCGCACGACCTCCGAGAGGCTTGGAAGAGACCTCATCTGAAAGGTGGATTCACAACGATCGAGTGTGTCGAACGTCAGCCCATAATCTCAAACTTAAGGGATCAAAAGTTCTGCCGAAATCACATAGGTCGTCATGTTACAATTTAGTCAAGAAAGGCCAACTACTGGAGCGAAACGGAATGCTTCGAAGCTCGTGTTTCGGCTGCACGAACTCCGAGAGGATTGGAAGAGACCTCATCTGAAAGGTGGATTCACAACGATCGAGTGTGTCGAACGTCAGCCCACTAGTTGAAACTTAAGGTTCAAAAGTTCTGCCGAAATCACATAGGTCGACATGTTACAATTTAGTCAATAAAGGCCTACGACTGGAGCGAAACTGAATGCTTTGACAGTCGCCGCTCGGCCGCACGAACTCCGAGAGGATTGCAAGAGGACCTCATCTGAAAGGTGGATTCAAAACGATCGAGTGTGTCGAATGTCAGTCTACTAGCTCAAACTTAAAGGTTCAAAAGTTCTGCCGAAATCACAAAGGTCATCATGTGACAATTTAGTCAATAAAGGCCTACTCCTGGAGCGAAACGGAATGCTTCGAAGCTCGTGTTTCGGCTGCACGACCTCCGAGAGGCTTGGAAGAGACCTCATCTGAAAGGTGGATTCACAACGATCGAGTGTGTCGAACGTCAGCCCACAATCTCAAACTTAAGGGTTCAAAAGTTCTGCCGAAATCACATAGGTCGTATTGTTACAATTTAGTCAAGAAAGGCCTACTATTTGAGCGAAACGGAATGCTTCGAAGCTCGTGTTTCGGCTGCACGAACTCCGAGAGGATTGGAAGAGACCTCATCTGAAAGGTGGATTCACAACGATCGAGTGTGTCAAACGTCAGCCCACTAGCTCAAACTTAAGGGTTCAAAAGTTCTGCCGAAATCACATAGGTCGTCATGTTTCAATTTACTCAATACAGGCCAACTACTGTAGCGAAACGGAATGCTACGACGCTCGTGTTTCAGCCGCACAACCTCCGAGATGCTTGGAAGAGACCTCATCTGAAAGGTGGATTCACAACGATCGAGTGTGTCGAACGTCAAGCCCACAAGCTCAAACTTAAGGGTTCAAAAGTTCTGCCGAAATCACATAGGTCGTCATGTTACAATTTAGTCAATAAAGGACTAGTAATGGGGCGAAACGGAATGCTTCGACGCTCGTGTTTCGGTCGCACGACTTACGACAGGCTTGGAAGAGACCTCATCTGAAAGGTGGATTCACAACGATCGAGTGTGTCGAACGTCAGCCCATAATCTCAAACTTAAGGGATCAAAGGTTCTGCCGAAATCACATAGGTCGTCATGTTTCAATTTAGTCAATAAAGGCCTACTACTGGAGCGAAACGGAATGCTTCGACGCTCGTGTTTCAGCCGCACGACCTCCGAGAGGCTTGGAAGAGACCTCATCTGAAAGGTGGATTCACAACGATCGAGTGTGTCAAACATCAGACCACTAGCTCAAACTTAAGGGTTCAAAAGTTCTGCCGAAATCACATAGGTCGTCATGTTACAATTTACTCAATAAAGGACTAGTACTGGAGCGAAACGGAATGCTTCGACGCTCGTGTTTCGGTCGAACGACTTACGAGAGGCTTGGAAGAGACCTCATCTGAAAGGTGGATTCACAACGATCGAGTGTGTCGAACGTCAGCCCACAAGCTCAAACTTAAGGGTTCAAAAGTTCTGCCGAAATCACATAGGTCGTCATGTTACAATTTAGTCAATAAAGGACTAGTAATGGGGCGAAACGGAATGCTTCGACGCTCGTGTTTCGGTCGCACGACTTACGACAGGCTTGGAAGAGACCTCATCTGAAAGGTGGATTCACAACGATCGAGTGTGTCGAACGTCAGCCCATAATCTCAAACTTAAGGGATCAAAGGTTCTGCCGAAATCACATAGGTCGTCATGTTTCAATTTAGTCAATAAAGGCCTACTACTGGAGCGAAACGGAATGCTTCGACGCTCGTGTTTCAGCCGCACGACCTCCGAGAGGCTTGGAAGAGACCTCATCTGAAAGGTGGATTCACAACGATCGAGTGTGTCAAACGTCAGACCACTAGCTCAAACTTAAGGGTTCAAAAGTTCTGCCGAAATCACATAGGTCGTCATGTTACAATTTACTCAATAAAGGACTAGTACTGGAGCGAAACGGAATGCTTCGACGCTCGTGTTTCGGTCGCACGACTTACGAGAGGCTTGGAAGAGACCTCATCTGAAAGGTGGATTCACAACGATCGAGTGTGTCGAACGTCAGCCCACAATCTCAAACTTAAGGGTTCAAAAGTTCTGCCGAAATCACATAGGTCGTCATGTTTCAATTTAGTCAATAAAGGCCAACTACTGGAGCGAAACGGAATGCTTCGACGCTTGTGTTTCGGCCGCACGACCTCAGAGAGGCTTGGAAGAGACCTCATCTGAAAGGTGGATTCACAACGATCGAGTGTGTCGAACGTCAGCCCACAAGCTCAAACTTAAGGGATCAAAAGTTCCGCCGAAATCACATAGGTCGTCATGTTTCAATTTCGTCAATAAAGGCCTACTACTGGAGCGAAACGGAATGATTCGACGCTCGTGTTTCGGCCGCACGACCTCCGAGAGGCTTGGAAGAGACCTCATCTGAAAGGTGGATTCACAATGATCGAGTGTGTCAAACGTCAGCCCACTAGTTCAAAATTAAGGGTTCAAAAGTTCTTCCGAAATCACATAGGTCGCCATGTTTCAATTTAGTCAATAAAGGCCTACTACTGGAGCGAAACGGAATGCTTCGACGCTCGTGTTTCAGCCGCACGACCTCCGAGAGGCTTGGAAGAGACCTCATCTGAAAGGTGGATTCAAAACGATCGAGTGTGTCGAATGTCAGCCTACTAGCTCAAACTTAAGGGTTCTAAAGTTCTGCCGAAATCACATAGGTCGACATGTTACAATTTAGTCAATAAAGGCCTACGACTGGAGCAAAACGGAATCCTTCGACGCTTGTGTTTCGGCCGCACGACCTCAGAGAGACTTGGAAGAGACCTCATCTGAAAGGTGGATTCACAACGATCGAGTGTGTCGAATGTCAGCCAACAATCTCAAACTTAAGGGTTCAAAGGTTCTGCCGAAATCACATAGGTCGTCATGTTTCAATTTAGTCAATAAAGGCCAACTACTGGAGCGAAACGGAATGCTTCGACGCTCGTGTTTCAGCCGCACAAACTCCGAGAGGCTTGGAAGCGACCTCATCTGAAAGGTGGTTTCACAACGATCGAGTGTGTCGAACGTCAGCCCACAAGCTCAAACTTAAGGGTTCAAAAGTTCTGCCAAAATCACATAGGTCGTCATGTTTCAATTTAGTCAATAAAGGCCAACTACTGGAGCGAAACGGAATGCTTCGACGCTTGTGTTTCGGCCGCACGACCTCAGAGAGGCTTGGAAGAGACCTCATCTGAAAGGTGGATTCACAACGATCGAGTGTGTCGAACGTCAGCCCACAAGCTCAAACTTAAGGGATTCAAAAGTTCCGCCGAAATCACATTAGGTCGTCATGTTTCAATTTAGTCAATAAAGGCCTACTACTGGAGCGAAACGGAATGATTCGACGCTCGTGTTTCAGGCCGCACGACCTCCGAGAGGCTTGGAAGAGACCTCATCTGAAAAGGTGGATTCACAATGATCGAGTGTGTCGAAACGTCAGCCCACTAGTTCAAACTTAAGGGTTCAAAAGTTCTGCCGAAATCACATAGGTCGCCATGTTACAATTTAGTCAATAAAGGCCTACTACTGGAGCGAAACGGAATGCTTCGACGCTCGTGTTTCAGGCCGCACGACCTCCGAGAGGCTTGGAAGAGACCTCATCTGAAAGGTGGATTCAAAACGATCGAGTAGTGTCGAATGTCAGCCCTATAGCTCAAACTTAAGGGTTCTAAAGTTCTGCCGAAATCACATAGGTCGTACATGTTACAATTTAGTCAATAAAGGCCTACGACTGGAGCGAAACGGAATGCTTCGACGCTTGTGTTTCGGCCGCACGACCTCAGAGAGGCTTGGAAGAGACCTCATCTGAAAGGTGGATTCACAACGATCGAGTGTGTCGAATGTCAGCCCAACAATCTCAAACTTAAGGGTTCAAAGGTTCTGCCGAAATCACATAGGTCGTCATGTTACAATTTAGTCAAGAAAGGCCTACTATTGGAGCGAAACGGAATGCTTCGAAGCTCGTGTTTCGGCTGCACGAACTCCGAGAGGATTGGAAGAGACCTCATATGAAAGGTGGATTCACAACGATCGAGTGTGTCGAACGTCAGCCCACGAGCTCAAACTTAAGGGTTCCAAAGTTCTGCCGAAATCACAAAAGTCGTCATGTTTCAATTTAGTCAATAAAGGCCTACTACTGGAGCGAAACGGAATGCTTCGATGCTCGTGTTTCAGCCGCACGACCTCCGAGAGGCTTGGAAGAGACCTCATCTGAAAGGTGGATTCACAACGATAGAGTGTGTCGAACGTCAGCCCACAATCTCAAACTTAAGGGTTCAAAAGTTCTGCCGAAATCACATAGGTCGTCATGTTCCAAATTACTCAATAAAGGCCTACGACTGGAGCGAAACTGAATGCTTTGACAGTCGCCGCTCGGCCGCACGAACTCCGAGAGGATTGCAAGAGACCTCATCTGAAAGGTGGATTCACAACGATCGAGTGTGTCAAACGTCAGCCCACTAGCTCAAACTTAAGGGTTCAAAAGTTCTGCCGAAATCACATAGGTCGTCATGTTTCAATTTAGTCAATAAAGGCCGACTCCTGGAGCGAAACGGAATGCTTCGACGCTCGTGTTTCAGCCGCACGACCTCCGAGAGGCTTGGAAGAGACCTCATCTGAAAGGTGGATTCACAACGATCGAGTGTGTCGAACGTCAGCCCACAAGCTCAAACTTAAGGGTTCAAAAGTTCTGCCGAAATCACATAGGTCGTCATGTTACAATTTAGTCAATAAAGGACTAGTAATGGAGCGAAACGGAATGCTTCGACGCTCGTGTTTCGGTCGCACCACTTACGAGAGGCTTGGAAGAGACCTCATCTGAAAGGTGGATTCACAACGATCGAGTGTGTCGAACGTCAGCCCACTAGTTCAAACTTAAGGGTTCAAAAGTTCTGCCGAAATCACATAGGTCGTCATGTTACAATTTAGTCAAGAAAGGCCTACTATTGGAGCGAAACGGAATGCTTCGAAGCTCGTGTTTCAGCTGCACGAATTCCGAGAGGATTGGAAGAGACCTCATCTGAAAGGTGGATTCACAACGATCGAGTGTGTCGAACGTCAGCCCACTAGCTCAAACTTAAGGGTTCCAAAGTTCTGCCGAAATCACAAAAGTCGTCATGTTTCAATTTAGTCAATAAAGGCCTACTACTGGAGCGAAACGGAATGCTTCGATGCTCGTGATTCAGCCGCACGACCTCCGAGAGGCTTGGAAGAGACCTCATCTGAAAGGTGGATTCACAACGATCGAGTGTGTCGAACGTCAGCCCACTAGTTCAAACTTAAGGGTTCAAAAGTTCTGCCGAAATCACATAGGTCGTCATGTTACAATTTAGTCAAGAAAGGCCTACTATTGGAGCGAAACGGAATGCTTCGAAGCTCGTGTTTCAGCTGCACGAACTCCGAGAGGATTGGAAGAGACCTCATCTGAAAGGTGGATTCACAACAATTGAGTGTGTCAAACGTCAGCCCACTAGCTCAAACTTAAGGGTTCAAAAGTTCTGCCGAAATCTCATAGGTCGTCATGTTTCAATTTAGTCAATAAAGGCCAACTACTGGAGCGAAACGGAATGCTTCGACGCTCGTGTTTCAGCCGCACGACCTCCGAGAGGCTTGGAAGAGACCTCATCTGAAAGGTGGTTTCACAACGATCGAGTGTGTCGAACGTCAGCTCACAAGCTCAAACTTAAGGGTTCAAAAGTTCTGCCGAAATCACATAGGTCGTCATGTTACAATTTAGTCAATAAAGGACTAGTACTGGAGCGAAACGGAATGCTTCGACGCTCGTGTTTCGGTCGCACGACTTACGAGAGGCTTGGAAGAGACCTCATCTGAAAGGTGGATTCACAACGATCGAGTGTGTCGAACGTCAGCCCACTAGTTCAAACTTAAGGGTTCAAAAGTTCTGCCGAAATCACATAGGTCGTCATGTTTCAATTTAGTCAATAAAGGCCTACTACTGGAGCGAAACGGAATGCTTCGAAGCTCGTGTTTCGGCTGCACGAACTCCGAGAGGATTGTAAGAGACCTCATATGAAAGGTGGATTCACAACGATCGAGTGTGTCGAACGTCAGCCCACTAGCTCAAACTTAAGGGTTCCAAAGTTCTGCCGAAATCACAAACGTCGTCATGTTTCAATTTAGTTAATAAAGGCCTACTACTGGAGCGAAACGGAATGCTTCGATGCTCGTGTTTCAGCCGCACTACCTCCGAGAGGCTTGGAAGAGACCTCATCTGAAAGGTGGATTCACAACGATCGAGTGTGTCGAACGTCAGCCCACTAGTTCAAACTTAAGGGTTCAAAAGTTCTGCCGAAATCACATAGGTCGTCATGTTTCAATTTAGTCAATAAAGGCCTACTACTAGAGCGAAACGGAATGCTTCGACGCTCGTGTTTCAGCCGCACGACCTCCGAGAGGCTTGGAAGAGACCTCATCTGAAAGGTGGATTAAAAACGATCGAGTGTGTCGAATGTCAGCCTACTAGTTCAAACTTAAGGGTTCTAAAGTTCTGCGGAAATCACATAGGTCGACATGTTACAATTTAGTCAATAAAGGCCTACGACTGGAGCGAAACTGAATGCTTTGACAGTCGCCGCTCGGCCGCACGAACTCCGAGAGGATTGCAAGAGACCTCATCTGAAAGGTGGATTCAAAACGATCGAGTGTGTCGAATGTCAGTCTACTAGCTCAAACTTAAAGGTTCAAAAGTTCTGCCGAAATCACAAAGGTCATCATGTGACAATTTAGTCAATAAAGGCCTACTCCTGGAGCGAAACGGAATGCTTCGAAGCTCGTGTTTCGGCTGCACGACCTCCGAGAGGCTTAGAAGAGACCTCATCTGAAAGGTGGATTCACAACGATCGAGTGTGTCGAACGTCAGCCCACAATCTCAAACTTAAGGGTTCAAAAGTTCTGCCGAAATCACATAGGTCGTCATGTTACAATTTAGTCAAGAAAGGCCTACTATTGGAGCGAAACGGAATGCTTCGAAGCTCGTGTTTCGGCTGCACGAACTCCGAGAGGATTGGAAGAGACCTCATCTGAAAGGTGGATTCACAACGATCGAGTGTGTCGAACGTCAGCCCACTAGTTCAAACTTAAGGGTTCAAAAGTTCTGCCGAAATCACATAGGTCGTCATGTTTCAATTTAGTCAATAAAGCCCAACTAATGGAGCGAAAAGGAATGCTTCGACGCTCGTGTTTCAGCCGCACGACCTCCGAGAGGCTTGGAAGAGACCTCATCTGAAAGGTGGATTCACAACGATCGAGTGTGTCGAACGTCAGCCCACAAGCTCAAACTTAAGGGTTCAAAAGTTCTGCCGAAATCACATAGGTCGTCATGTTACAATTTAGTCAATAAAGGACTAGTACTGGAGCGAAACGGAATGCTTCGACGCTCGTGTTTCGGTCGCACGACTTACGAGAGGCTTGGAAGAGACCTCATCGGAAAGGTGGATTCACAACGATCGAGTGTGTCGAACGTCAGCCCACAATCTCAAACTTAAGGGTTCAAAAGTTCTGCCGAAATCATATCGGTCGTCATGTTACAATTTAGTCAATAAAGGCCTACGACTGGAGCGAAACGGAATGCTTCGACGCTTGTGTTTCGGCTGCACGACCTCAGAGAGGCTTGGAAGAGACCTCATCTGAAAGGTGGATTCACAACGATCGAGTGTGTCGAACGTCAGCCCACTAGTTCAAACTTAAGGGTTCAAAAGTTCTGCCGAAATCACATAGGTCGTCATGTTTCAATTTAGTCAATAAAGGCCTACTACTGGAGCGAAACGGAATGCTTCGACGCTCGTGTTTCAGCCGCACGACCTCCGAGAGGCTTGGAAGAGACCTCATCTGAAAGGTGGATTCAAAACGATCGAGTGTGTCGAATGTCAGCCTACTAGTTCAAACTTAAGGGTTCTAAAGTTCTGCCGAAATCACATAGGTCGACATGTTACAATTTAGTCTAGAAAGGCCTACTATTGGAGCGAAACGGAATGCTTCGAAGCTCGTGTTTCGGCTGCACGAACTCCGAGAGGATTGGAAGAGACCTCATCTGAAAGGTGGATTCACAACGATCGAGTGTGTCAAACGTCACCCCACTAGCTCAAACTTAAGGGTTCAAAAGTTCTGCCGAAATCACATAGGTCGTCATGTTTCAATTTAGTCAATAAAGCCCAACTACTGGAGCGAAACGGAATGCTTCGACGCTCGTGTTTCAGCCGCACGACCTCCGAGAGGCTTGGAAGAGACCTCATCTGAAAGGTGGATTCACAACGATCGAGTGTGTCGAACGTCACCCCACAAGCTCAAACTTAAGGGTTCAAAAGTTCTGCCGAAATCACATAGGTCGTCATGTTACAATTTAGTCAATAAAGGACTAGTAATGGAGCGAAACGGAATGCTTCGACGCTCGTGTTTCGGTCGCACGACTTACGAGAGGCTTGGAAGAGACCTCATATGAAAGGTGGATTCACAACGATCGAGTGTGTCGAACGTCAGCCCACAATCTCAAACTTAAGGGTTCAAAAGTTCTGCCGAAATCATATCGGTCGTCATGTTACAATTTAGTCAATAAAGGCCTACGACTGGAGCGAAACGGAATGCTTCGACGCTTGTGTTTCGGCCGCACGACCTCCGAGAGGCTTGGAAGAGACCTCATCTGAAAGGTGGATTCACAACGATCGAGTGTGTCGAATGTCAGCCCACAATCTCAAACTTAAGGGTTCAAAAGTTCTGCCGAAATCATATCGGTCGTCATGTTACAATTTAGTCAATAAAGGCCTACGACTGGAGCGAAACGGAATGCTTCGACGCTTGTGTTTCGGCCGCACGACCTCAGAGAGGCTTGGAAGAGACCTCATCTGAAAGGTGGATTCACAACGATCGAGTGTGTCGAATGTCAGCCCACAATCTCAAACTTAAGGGTTCAAAGGTTCTGCCGAAATCACATAGGTCGTCATGTTTCAATTTAGTCAATAAAGGCCTACTACTGGAGCGAAACGGAATGCTTCGATGCTCGTGTTTCAGCCGCACGACCTCCGAGAGGCTTGGAAGAGACCTCATCTGAAAGGTGGATTCACAACGATCGAGTGTGTCGAACGTCAGCCCACAAGCTCAAACTTAAGGGTTCAAAAGTTCTGCCGAAATCACATAGGTCGTCATTTTACAATTTAGTCAAAGGACTAGTCCTGGAGCGAAACGGAATGCTTCGACGCTCGTGTTTCGGCCGCACGACCTACGAGAGGTTTGGAAGAGACCTCATCTGAAAGGTGGATTCCCAACGATCGAGTGTGTCGAACGTCAGCCCACTAGTTCAAACTTAAGGGTTCAAAAGTTCTGCATAAATCACATAGGTCGTCATGTTACAATTTAGTCAATAAAGGCCAACTACTGGAGCGAAACGGAATGCTTCGAAGCTCGTGTTTCGGCTGCACGAACTCCGAGAGGATTGGAAAAGACATCATCTGAAAGGTGGATTCACAACGATCGAGTGTGTCGAAGGTCAGCCCACTAGCTCAAACTTAAGGGATCAAAAGTTCTGCCGAAATCACATAGGTCATCATGTTTCAATTTAGTCAATAAAGGCCTACTACTGGAGCGAAACGGAATGCTTCGACGCTCGTGTTTCAGCCGCACGACCTCCGAGAGGCTTGGAAGAGACGTCATCTGAAAGGTGGATTCACAACGATCGAGTGTGTCGAACGTCATCCCACAATCTCAAACTTAAGGGTTCAAAAGTTCTGCCGAAATCATATCGGTCGTCATGTTACAATTTAGTCAATAAAGGCCTACGACTGGAGCGAAACGGAATGCTTCGACGCTTGTGTTTCGGCCGCACGACCTCAGAGAGGCTTGGAAGAGACCTCATCTGAAAGGTGGATTCAAAACGATCGAGTGTTTCGAAGGTCAGCCTACTAGCTCAAACTTAAGCGTTCTAAAGTTCTGCCGAAATCACATCGGTCGTCATGTTACAATTTAGTCAATATAGGCCTACTACTGGAGCGAAACGGAATGCTTCGACACTCGTGTTTCAGCCGCACGACCTCCGAGAGGATTGGAAGAGACCTCATCTGAAAGGTGGTTTCACAACGATCGAGTGTGTCGAACGTCAGCCCACTAGCTCAAACTTAAGGGTTCAAAAGTTCTGCCGAAATCACATTGGTCGTCATGTTTCAATTTAGTCAATAAAGGCCAACTACTGGAGCGAAACGGAATGCTTCGACGCTCGTGTTTCAGCCGCACGACCTCCGAGAGGCTTGGAAGAGACCTCATCTGAAAAGTGGATTCACAACGATCGAGTGTGTCGAACGTCAGCCCACAAGCTCAAACTTAAGGGTTCAAAAGTTCTGCCAAAATCACATAGGTCGTCATGTTACAATTTAGTCAATAAAGGACTAGTACTGGAGCGAAACGGAATGCTTCGACGCTCGTGTTTCGGTCGCAGGACCTACGAGAGGCTTGGAAGAGACCTCATCTGAAAGGTGGATTCACAACGATCGAGTGTGTCGAACGTCATCCCACAATCTCAAACTTAAGGGTTCAAAAGTTCTGCCGAAATCATATCGGTCGTCATGTTACAATTTAGTCAATAAAGGCCTACGACTGGAGCGAAACGGAATGCTTCGACGCTTGTGTTTCGGCCGCACGACCTCAGAGAGGCTTGGAAGAGACCTCATCTGAAAGGTGGATTCACAACGATCGAGTGTGTCGAATGTCAGCCCACAATCTCAAACTTAAGGGTTCAAAGGTTCTGCCGAAATCACATAGGTCGTCATGTTACAATTTAGTCAAGAAAGGCCTACTATTGGAGCGAAACGGAATGCTTCGAAGCTCGTGTTTCGGCTGCACGAACTCCGAGAGGATTGGAAGAGACCTCATATGAAAGGTGGATTCACAACGATCGAGTGTGTCGAACGTCAGCCCACTAGCTCAAACTTAAGGGTTCCAAAGTTCTGCCGAAATCACAAAAGTCGTCATGTTTCAATTTAGTCAATAAAGGCCTACTACTGGAGCGAAACGGAATGCTTCGATGCTCGTGTTTCAGCCGCACGACCTCCGAGAGGCTTGGAAGAGACCTCATCTGAAAGGTGGATTCACAACGATAGAGTGTGTCGAACGTCAGCCCACAATCTCAAACTTAAGGGTTCAAAAGTTCTGCCGAAATCACATAGGTCGTCATGTTCCAAATTACTCAATAAAGGCCTACGACTGGAGCGAAACTGAATGCTTTGACAGTCGCCGCTCGGCCGCACGAACTCCGAGAGGATTGCAAGAGACCTCATCTGAAAGGTGGATTCACAACGATCGAGTGTGTCAAACGTCAGCCCACTAGCTCAAACTTAAGGGTTCAAAAGTTCTGCCGAAATCACATAGGTCGTCATGTTTCAATTTAGTCAATAAAGGCCAACTCCTGGAGCGAAACGGAATGCTTCGACGCTCGTGTTTCAGCCGCACGACCTCCGAGAGGCTTGGAAGAGACCTCATCTGAAAGGTGGATTCACAACGATCGAGTGTGTCGAACGTCAGCCCACAAGCTCAAACTTAAGGGTTCAAAAGTTCTGCCGAAATCACATAGGTCGTCATGTTACAATTTAGTCAATAAAGGACTAGTAATGGAGCGAAACGGAATGCTTCGACGCTCGTGTTTCGGTCGCACCACTTACGAGAGGCTTGGAAGAGACCTCATCTGAAAGGTGGATTCACAACGATCGAGTGTGTCGAACGTCAGCCCACTAGTTCAAACTTAAGGGTTCAAAAGTTCTGCCGAAATCACATAGGTCGTCATGTTACAATTTAGTCAAGAAAGGCCTACTATTGGAGCGAAACGGAATGCTTCGAAGCTCGTGTTTCAGCTGCACGAATTCCGAGAGGATTGGAAGAGACCTCATCTGAAAGGTGGATTCACAACGATCGAGTGTGTCGAACGTCAGCCCACTAGCTCAAACTTAAGGGTTCCAAAGTTCTGCCGAAATCACAAAAGTCGTCATGTTTCAATTTAGTCAATAAAGGCCTACTACTGGAGCGAAACGGAATGCTTCGATGCTCGTGATTCAGCCGCACGACCTCCGAGAGGCTTGGAAGAGACCTCATCTGAAAGGTGGATTCACAACGATCGAGTGTGTCGAACGTCAGCCCACTAGTTCAAACTTAAGGGTTCAAAAGTTCTGCCGAAATCACATAGGTCGTCATGTTACAATTTAGTCAAGAAAGGCCTACTATTGGAGCGAAACGGAATGCTTCGAAGCTCGTGTTTCAGCTGTACGAACTCCGAGAGGATTAGAAGAGACCTCATCTGAAAGGTGGATTCACAACAATTGAGTGTGTCAAACGTCAGCCCACTAGCTCAAACTTAAGGGTTCAAAAGTTCTGCCGAAATCTCATAGGTCGTCATGTTTCAATTTAGTCAATAAAGGCCAACTACTGGAGCGAAACGGAATGCTTCGACGCTCGTGTTTCAGCCGCACGACCTCCGAGAGGCTTGGAAGAGACCTCATCTGAAAGGTGGTTTCACAACGATCGAGTGTGTCGAACGTCAGCTCACAAGCTCAAACTTAAGGGTTCAAAAGTTCTGCCGAAATCACATAGGTCGTCATGTTACAATTTAGTCAATAAAGGACTAGTACTGGAGCGAAACGGAATGCTTCGACGCTCGTGTTTCGGTCGCACGACTTACGAGAGGCTTGGAAGAGACCTCATCTGAAAGGTGGATTCACAACGATCGAGTGTGTCGAACGTCAGCCCACTAGTTCAAACTTAAGGGTTCAAAAGTTCTGCCGAAATCACATAGGTCGTCATGTTTCAATTTAGTCAATAAAGGCCTACTACTGGAGCGAAACGGAATGCTTCGAAGCTCGTGTTTCGGCTGCACGAACTCCGAGAGGATTGGAAGAGACCTCATATGAAAGGTGGATTCACAACGATCGAGTGTGTCGAACGTCAGCCCACTAGCTCAAACTTAAGGGTTCCAAAGTTCTGCCGAAATCACAAACGTCGTCATGTTTCAATTTAGTTAATAAAGGCCTACTACTGGAGCGAAACGGAATGCTTCGATGCTCGTGTTTCAGCCGCACTACCTCCGAGAGGCTTGGAAGAGACCTCATCTGAAAGGTGGATTCACAACGATCGAGTGTGTCGAACGTCAGCCCACTAGTTCAAACTTAAGGGTTCAAAAGTTCTGCCGAAATCACATAGGTCGTCATGTTTCAATTTAGTCAATAAAGGCCTACTACTAGAGCGAAACGGAATGCTTCGACGCTCGTGTTTCAGCCGCACGACCTCCGAGAGGCTTGGAAGAGACCTCATCTGAAAGGTGGATTAAAAACGATCGAGTGTGTCGAATGTCAGCCTACTAGTTCAAACTTAAGGGTTCTAAAGTTCTGCGGAAATCACATAGGTCGACATGTTACAATTTAGTCAATAAAGGCCTACGACTGGAGCGAAACTGAATGCTTTGACAGTCGCCGCTCGGCCGCACGAACTCCGAGAGGATTGCAAGAGACCTCATCTGAAAGGTGGATTCAAAACGATCGAGTGTGTCGAATGTCAGTCTACTAGCTCAAACTTAAAGGTTCAAAAGTTCTGCCGAAATCACAAAGGTCATCATGTGACAATTTAGTCAATAAAGGCCTACTCCTGGAGCGAAACGGAATGCTTCGAAGCTCGTGTTTCGGCTGCACGACCTCCGAGAGGCTTAGAAGAGACCTCATCTGAAAGGTGGATTCACAACGATCGAGTGTGTCGAACGTCAGCCCACAATCTCAAACTTAAGGGTTCAAAAGTTCTGCCGAAATCACATAGGTCGTCATGTTACAATTTAGTCAAGAAAGGCCTACTATTGGAGCGAAACGGAATGCTTCGAAGCTCGTGTTTCGGCTGCACGAACTCCGAGAGGATTGGAAGAGACCTCATCTGAAAGGTGGATTCACAACGATCGAGTGTGTCGAACGTCAGCCCACTAGTTCAAACTTAAGGGTTCAAAAGTTCTGCCGAAATCACATAGGTCGTCATGTTTCAATTTAGTCAATAAAGCCCAACTAATGGAGCGAAACGGAATGCTTCGACGCTCGTGTTTCAGCCGCACGACCTCCGAGAGGCTTGGAAGAGACCTCATCTGAAAGGTGGATTCACAACGATCGAGTGTGTCGAACGTCAGCCCACAAGCTCAAACTTAAGGGTTCAAAAGTTCTGCCGAAATCACATAGGTCGTCATGTTACAATTTAGTCAATAAAGGACTAGTACTGGAGCGAAACGGAATGCTTCGACGCTCGTGTTTCGGTCGCACGACTTACGAGAGGCTTGGAAGAGACCTCATCGGAAAGGTGGATTCACAACGATCGAGTGTGTCGAACGTCAGCCCACAATCTCAAACTTAAGGGTTCAAAAGTTCTGCCGAAATCATATCGGTCGTCATGTTACAATTTAGTCAATAAAGGCCTACGACTGGAGCGAAACGGAATGCTTCGACGCTTGTGTTTCGGCTGCACGACCTCAGAGAGGCTTGGAAGAGACCTCATCTGAAAGGTGGATTCACAACGATCGAGTGTGTCGAACGTCAGCCCACTAGTTCAAACTTAAGGGTTCAAAAGTTCTGCCGAAATCACATAGGTCGTCATGTTTCAATTTAGTCAATAAAGGCCTACTACTGGAGCGAAACGGAATGCTTCGAAGCTCGTGTTTCGGCTGCACGAACTCCGAGAGGATTGGAAGAGACCTCATATGAAAGGTGGATTCACAACGATCGAGTGTGTCGAACGTCAGCCCACTAGCTCAAACTTAAGGGTTCCAAAGTTCTGCCGAAATCACAAAAGTCGTCAAGTTTCAATTTAGTTAATAAAGGCCTACTCCTGGAGCGAAACGGAATGCTTCGATGCTCGTGTTTCAGCCGCACGACCTCCGAGAGGCTTGGAAGAGACCTCATCTGAAAGGTGGATTCACAACGATCGAGTGTGTCGAACGTCAGCCCACTAGTTCAAACTTAAGGGTTCAAAAGTTCTGCCGAAATCACATAGGTCGTCATGTTTCAATTTAGTCAATAAAGGCCTACTACTGGAGCGAAACGGAATGCTTCGACGCTCGTGTTTCAGCCGCACGACCTCCGAGAGGCTTGGAAGAGACCTCATCTGAAAGGTGGATTCAAAACGATCGAGTGTGTCGAATGTCAGCCTACTAGTTCAAACTTAAGGGTTCTAAAGTTCTGCCGAAATCACATAGGTCGACATGTTACAATTTAGTCTAGAAAGGCCTACTATTGGAGCGAAACGGAATGCTTCGAAGCTCGTGTTTCGGCTGCACGAACTCCGAGAGGATTGGAAGAGACCTCATCTGAAAGGTGGATTCACAACGATCGAGTGTGTCAAACGTCACCCCACTAGCTCAAACTTAAGGGTTCAAAAGTTCTGCCGAAATCACATAGGTCGTCATGTTTCAATTTAGTCAATAAAGCCCAACTACTGGAGCGAAACGGAATGCTTCGACGCTCGTGTTTCAGCCGCACGACCTCCGAGAGGCTTGGAAGAGACCTCATCTGAAAGGTGGATTCACAACGATCGAGTGTGTCGAACGTCAGCCCACAAGCTCAAACTTAAGGGTTCAAAAGTTCTGCCGAAATCACATAGGTCGTCATGTTACAATTTAGTCAATAAAGGACTAGTAATGGAGCGAAACGGAATGCTTCGACGCTCGTGTTTCGGTCGCACGACTTACGAGAGGCTTGGAAGAGACCTCATATGAAAGGTGGATTCACAACGATCGAGTGTGTCGAACGTCAGCCCACAATCTCAAACTTAAGGGTTCAAAAGTTCTGCCGAAATCATATCGGTCGTCATGTTACAATTTAGTCAATAAAGGCCTACGACTGGAGCGAAACGGAATGCTTCGACGCTTGTGTTTCGGCCGCACGACCTCCGAGAGGCTTGGAAGAGACCTCATCTGAAAGGTGGATTCACAACGATCGAGTGTGTCACATGTCAGCCCACAATCTCAAACTTAAGGGTTCAAAAGTTCTGCCGAAATCATATCGGTCGTCATGTTACAATTTAGTCAATAAAGGCCTACGACTGGAGCGAAACGGAATGCTTCGACGCTTGTGTTTCGGCCGCACGACCTCAGAGAGGCTTGGAAGAGACCTCATCTGAAAGGTGGATTCACAACGATCGAGTGTGTCGAATGTCAGCCCACAATCTCAAACTTAAGGGTTCAAAGGTTCTGCCGAAATCACATAGGTCGTCATGTTTCAATTTAGTCAATAAAGGCCTACTACTGGAGCGAAACGGAATGCTTCGATGCTCGTGTTTCAGCCGCACGACCTCCGAGAGGCTTGGAAGAGACCTCATCTGAAAGGTGGATTCACAACGATCGAGTGTGTCGAACGTCAGCCCACAAGCTCAAACTTAAGGGTTCAAAAGTTCTGCCGAAATCACATAGGTCGTCATGTTACAATTTAGTCAAAGGACTAGTCCTGGAGCGAAACGGAATGCTTCGACGCTCGTGTTTCGGCCGCACGACCTACGAGAGGTTTGGAAGAGACCTCATCTGAAAGGTGGATTCCCAACGATCGAGTGTGTCGAACGTCAGCCCACTAGTTCAAACTTAAGGGTTCAAAAGTTCTGCATAAATCACATCGGTCGTCATGTTACAATTTAGTCAATAAAGGCCAACTACTGGAGCGAAACGGAATGCTTCGAAGCTCGTGTTTCGGCTGCACGAACTCCGAGAGGATTGGAAAAGACATCATCTGAAAGGTGGATTCACAACGATCGAGTGTGTCGAAGGTCAGCCCACTAGCTCAAACTTAAGGGATCAAAAGTTCTGCCGAAATCACATAGGTCATCATGTTTCAATTTAGTCAATAAAGGCCTACTACTGGAGCGAAACGGAATGCTTCGACGCTCGTGTTTCAGCCGCACGACCTCCGAGAGGCTTGGAAGAGACGTCATCTGAAAGGTGGATTCACAACGATCGAGTGTGTCGAACGTCATCCCACAATCTCAAACTTAAGGGTTCAAAAGTTCTGCCGAAATCATATCGGTCGTCATGTTACAATTTAGTCAATAAAGGCCTACGACTGGAGCGAAACGGAATGCTTCGACGCTTGTGTTTCGGCCGCACGACCTCAGAGAGGCTTGGAAGAGACCTCATCTGAAAGGTGGATTCAAAACGATCGAGTGTTTCGAAGGTCAGCCTACTAGCTCAAACTTAAGCGTTCTAAAGTTCTGCCGAAATCACATCGGTCGTCATGTTACAATTTAGTCAATATAGGCCTACTACTGGAGCGAAACGGAATGCTTCGACACTCGTGTTTCAGCCGCACGACCTCCGAGAGGATTGGAAGAGACCTCATCTGAAAGGTGGTTTCACAACGATCGAGTGTGTCGAACGTCAGCCCACTAGCTCAAACTTAAGGGTTCAAAAGTTCTGCCGAAATCACATTGGTCGTCATGTTTCAATTTAGTCAATAAAGGCCAACTACTGGAGCGAAACGGAATGCTTCGACGCTCGTGTTTCAGCCGCACGACCTCCGAGAGGCTTGGAAGAGACCTCATCTGAAAAGTGGATTCACAACGATCGAGTGTGTCGAACGTCAGCCCACAAGCTCAAACTTAAGGGTTCAAAAGTTCTGCCAAAATCACATAGGTCGTCATGTTACAATTTAGTCAATAAAGGACTAGTACTGGAGCGAAACGGAATGCTTCGACGCTCGTGTTTCGGTCGCAGGACCTACGAGAGGCTTGGAAGAGACCTCATCTGAAAGGTGGATTCACAACGATCGAGTGTGTCGAACGTCATCCCACAATCTCAAACTTAAGGGTTCAAAAGTTCTGCCGAAATCATATCGGTCGTCATGTTACAATTTAGTCAATAAAGGCCTACTACTGGAGCGAAACGGAATGCTTCGATGCTCGTGTTTCAGCCGCACGACCTCCGAGAGGCTTGGAAGAGACCTCATCTGAAAGGTGGATTCACAACGATCGAGTGTGTCGAACGTCAGCCCACAAGCTCAAACTTAAGGGTTCAAAAGTTCTGCCGAAATCACATAGGTCGTCATGTTACAATTTAGTCAAAGGACTAGTCCTGGAGCGAAACGGAATGCTTCGACGCTCGTGTTTCGGCCGCACGACCTACGGGAGGTTTGGAAGAGACCTCATCTGAAAGGTGGATTCCCAACGATCGAGTGTGTCGAACGTCAGCCCACTAGTTCAAACTTAAGGGTTCAAAAGTTCTGCATAAATCACATAGGTCGTCATGTTACAATTTAGTCAATAAAGGCCAACTACTGGAGCGAAACGGAATGCTTCGAAGCTCGTGTTTCGGCTGCACGAACTCCGAGAGGATTGGAAGAGACATCATCTGAAAGGTGGATTCACAACGATCGAGTGTGTCGAAGGTCAGCCCACTAGCTCAAACTTAAGGGATCAAAAGTTCTGCCGAAATCACATAGGTCGTCATGTTTCAATTTAGTCAATAAAGGCCTACTACTGGAGCGAAACGGAATGCTTCGACGCTCGTGTTTCAGACGCACGACCTCCGAGAGGCTTGGAAGAGACCTCATCTGAAAGGTGGATTCAAAATGATCGAGTGTGTCGAATGTCAGTCTACTAGCTCAAACTTAAAGGTTCAAAAGTTCTGCCTAAATCACATAGGTCGTCATGTTACAATTTAGTCAATAAAGTCTTCCTACTGGAGCTAAACGGAATGGTTAGACGCTCGTGTTTCGGCCGCACGATCTCCGAGAAGCTTGGAAAAGACGTCATCTGAAAGGTGGATTCAAAACGATCGAGTGTTTCGAAGGTCAGCCTACTAGCTCAAACTTAAGCGTTCTAAAGTTATGCCGAAATCACATCGGTCGTAATGTTACAATTTAGTCAATATAGGCCTACTACTGGAGCGAAACGGAATGCTTCGACGCTCGTGTTTCAGCCGCACGACCTCCGAGAGGATTGGAAGAGACCTCATCTGAAAGGTGGATTCACAACGATCGAGTGTGTCGAACGTCAGCCCACTAGCTCAAACTTAAGGGTTCAAAAGTTCTGCCGAAATCACATAGGTTGTCATGTTTCAATTTAGTCAATAAAGGCCAACTACTGGAGCGAAACGGAATGCTTCGACGCTCGTGTTTCAGCCGCACGACCTCCGAGAGGCTTGGAAGAGACCTCATCTGAAAAGTGGATTCACAACGATCGAGTGTGTCGAACGTCAGCCCACAAGCTCAAACTTAAGGGTTCAAAAGTTCTGCCGAAATCACATAGGTCGTCATGTTACAATTTAGTCAATAAAGGACTAGTACTGGAGCGAAACGGAATGCTTCGACGCTCGTGTTTCGGTCGCAGGACCTACGAGAGGCTTGGAAGAGACCTCATCTGAAAGGTGGATTCACAACGATCGAGTGTGTCGAACGTCAGCCCACAATCTCAAACTTAAGGGTTCAAAAGTTCTGCCGAAATCATATCGGTCGTCATGTTACAATTTAGTCAATAAAGGCCTACGACTGGAGCGAAACGGAATGCTTCGACGCTTGTGTTTCGGCCGCACGACCTCAGAGAGGCTTGGAAGAGACCTCATCTGAAAGGTGGATTCACAACGATCGAGTGTGTCGAATGTCAGCCCACAATCTCAAACTTAAGGGTTCAAAGGTTCTGCCGAAATCACATAGGTCGTCATGTTTCAATTTAGTCAATAAAGGCCTACTACTGGAGCGAAACGGAATGCTTCGATGCTCGTGTTTCAGCCGCACGACCTCCGAGAGGCTTGGAAGAGACCTCATCTGAAAGGTGGATTCACAACGATCGAGTGTGTCGAACGTCAGCCCACAAGCTCAAACTTAAGGGTTCAAAAGTTCTGCCGAAATCACATAGGTCGTCATGTTACAATTTAGTCAAAGGACTAGTCCTGGAGCGAAACGGAATGCTTCGACGCTCGTGTTTCGGCCGCACGACCTACGAGAGGTTTGGAAGAGACCTCATCTGAAAGGTGGATTCCCAACGATCGAGTGTGTCGAACGTCAGCCCACTAGTTCAAACTTAAGGGTTCAAAAGTTCTGCATAAATCACATAGGTCGTCATGTTACAATTTAGTCAATAAAGGCCAACTACTGGAGCGAAACGGAATGCTTCGAAGCTCGTGTTTCGGCTGCACGAACTCCGAGAGGATTGGAAAAGACATCATCTGAAAGGTGGATTCACAACGATCGAGTGTGTCGAAGGTCAGCCCACTAGCTCAAACTTAAGGGATCAAAAGTTCTGCCGAAATCACATAGGTCATCATGTTTCAATTTAGTCAATAAAGGCCTACTACTGGAGCGAAACGGAATGCTTCGACGCTCGTGTTTCAGCCGCACGACCTCCGAGAGGCTTGGAAGAGACGTCATCTGAAAGGTGGATTCACAACGATCGAGTGTGTCGAACGTCATCCCACAATCTCAAACTTAAGGGTTCAAAAGTTCTGCCGAAATCATATCGGTCGTCATGTTACAATTTAGTCAATAAAGGCCTACGACTGGAGCGAAACGGAATGCTTCGACGCTTGTGTTTCGGCCGCACGACCTCAGAGAGGCTTGGAAGAGACCTCAACTGAAAGGTGGATTCACAACGATCAAGGGTGTCGAACGTCAGCCCACAAGCTCAAACTTAAGGGTTCAAAAGTTCTGCCGAAATCACATAGGTCGTCATGTTACAATTTAGTCAATAAAGGACTAGTACTGGAGCGAAACGGAATGCTTCGACGCTCGTGTTTCGGTCGCACGACCTACGAGAGGCTTGGAAGAGACCTCATCTGAAAGGTGGATTCACAACGATCGAGTGTGTCGAACGTCAGCCCATAATCTCAAACTTAAGGGATCAAAAGTTCTGCCGAAATCACATAGGTCGTCATGTTACAATTTAGTCAATAAAGGACTAGTACTGGAGCGAAACGGAATGCTTCGACGCTCGTGTTTCGGTCGCAGGACCTACGAGAGGCTTGGAAGAGACCTCATCTGAAAGGTGGATTCACAACGATCGAGTGTGTCGAACGTCAGCCCACAATCTCAAACTTAAGGGTTCAAAAGTTCTGCCGAAATCATATCGGTCGTCATGTTACAATTTAGTCAATAAAGGCCTACGACTGGAGCGAAACGGAATGCTTCGACGCTTGTGTTTCGGCCGCACGACCTCAGAGAGGCTTGGAAGAGACCTCATCTGAAAGGTGGATTCACAACGATCGAGTGTGTCGAATGTCAGCCCACAATCTCAAACTTAAGGGTTCAAAAGTTCTGCCGAAATCATATCGGTCGTCATGTTACAATTTAGTCAATAAAGGCCTACGACTGGAGCGAAACGGAATGCTTCGACGCTTGTGTTTCGGCCGCACGACCTCAGAGAGGCTTGGAAGAGACCTCATCTGAAAGGTGGATTCACAACGATCGAGTGTGTCGAATGTCAGCCCACAATCTCAAACTTAAAGGTTCAAAGGTTCTGCCGAAATCACATAGGTCGTCATGTTTCAATTTAGTCAATAAAGGCCTACTACTGGAGCGAAACGGAATGCTTCGATGCTCGTGTTTCAGCCGCACGACCTCCGAGAGGCTTGGAAGAGACCTCATCTGAAAGGTGGATTCACAACGATCGAGTGTGTCGAACGTTAGCCCACAAGCTCAAACTTAAGGGTTCAAAAGTTCTGCCGAAATCACATAGGTCGTCATGTTACAATTTAGTCAATAAAGGCCAACTACTGGAGCGAAACGGAATGCTTCGAAGCTCGTGTTTCGGCTGCACGAACTCCGAGAGGATTGGAAGAGACCTCATCTGAAAGGTGGATTCACAACGATCGAGTGTGTCGAACGTCAGCCCACAAGCTCAAACCTAAGGGTTCAAAAGTTCTGCCGAAATCACATAGGTCGTCATGTTTCAATTTAGTCAATAAAGGCCTACTACTGGAGCGAAACGGAATGCTTCGACGCTCGTGTTTCAGCCGCACGACCTCCGAGAGGCTTGGAAGAGACCTCATCTGAAAAGTGGATTCACAACGATCGAGTGTGTCGAACGTCAGCCCACAATCTCAAACTTAAGGGTTCAAAAGTTCTGCCGAAATCATATCGGTCGTCATGTTACAATTTAGTCAATAAAGGCCTACGACTGGAGCGAAACGGAATGCTTCGACGCTTGTGTTTCGGCCGCACGACCTCAGAGAGGCTTGGAAGAGACCTCATCTGAAAGGTGGATTCACAACGATCGAGTGTGTCGAATGTCAGCCCACAATCTCTAACTTAAGGGTTCAAAGGTTCTGCCGAAATCACATAGGTCGTCATGTTTCAATTTAGTCAATAAAGGCCTACTACTGGAGCGAAACGGAATGCTTCGATGCTCGTGTTTCAGCCGCACGACCTCCGAGAGGCTTGGAAGAGACCTCATCTGAAAGGTGGATTCACAACGATCGAGTGTGTCGAACGTCAGCCCACAAGCTAAAACTTAAGGGTTCAAAAGTTCTGCCGAAATCACATAGGTCGTAATGTTACAATTTAGTCAAAGGACTAGTCCTGGAGCGAAACGGAATGCTTCGACGCTCGTGTTTCGGCCGCACGACCTACGAGAGGTTTGGAAGAGACCTCATCTGAAAGGTGGATTCCCAACGATCGAGTGTGTCGAACGTCAGCCCACTAGTTCAAACTTAAGGGTTCAAAAGTTCTGCATAAATCACATAGGTCGTCATGTTACAATTTAGTCAATAAAGGCCAACTACTGGAGCGAAACGGAATGCTTCGAAGCTCGTGTTTCGGCTGCACGAACTCCGAGAGGATTGGAAAAGACATAATCTGAAAGGTGGATTCACAACGATCGAGTGTGTCGAAGGTCAGCCCACTAGCTCAAACTTAAGGGATCAAAAGTTCTGCCGAAATCACATAGGTCATCATGTTTCAATTTAGTCAATAAAGGCCTACTACTGGAGCGAAACGGAATGCTTCGACGCTCGTGTTTCAGCCGCACGACCTCCGAGAGGCTTGGAAGAGACGTCATCTGAAAGGTGGATTCACAACGATCGAGTGTGTCGAACGTCATCCCACAATCTCAAACTTAAGGGTTCAAAAGTTCTGCCGAAATCATATCGGTCGTCATGTTACAATTTAGTCAATAAAGGCCTACGACTGGAGCGAAACGGAATGCTTCAACGCTTGTGTTTCGGCCGCACGACCTCAGAGAGGCTTGGAAGAGACCTCATCTGAAAGGTGGATTCACAACGATCAAGGGTGTCGAACGTCAGCCCACAAGCTCAAACTTAAGGGTTCAAAAGTTCTGCCGAAATCACATAGGTCGTCATGTTACAATTTAGTCAATAAAGGACTAGTACTGGAGCGAAACGGAATGCTTCGACGCTCGTGTTTCGGTCGCACGACCTACGAGAGGCTTGGAAGAGACCTCATCTGAAAGGTGGATTCACAACGATCGAGTGTGTCGAACGTCAGCCCATAATCTCAAACTTAAGGGATCAAAAGTTCTGCCGAAATCACATAGGTCGTCATGTTACAATTTAGTCAATAAAGGCCAACTACTGGAGTGAAACGGAATGCTTCGAAGCTCGTGTTTCGGCTGCACGAACTCCGAGAGGATTGGAAGAGACCTCATCTGAAAGGTGGATTCACAACGATCGAGTGTGTCGAACGTCAGCCCACAAGCTCAAACCTAAGGGTTCAAAAGTTCTGCCGAAATCACATAGGTCGTCATGTTTCAATTTAGTCAATAAAGGCCTACTACTGGAGCGAAACGGAATGCTTCGACACTCGTGTTTCAGCCGCACGACCTCCGAGAGGCTTGGAAGAGACCTCATCTGAAAAGTGGATTCACAACGATCGAGTGTGTCGAACGTCAGCCCACAAGCTCAAACTTAAGGGTTCAAAAGTTCTGCCGAAATCACATAGGTCGTCATGTTACAATTTAGTCAATAAAGGACTAGTACTGGAGCGAAACGGAATGCTTCGACGCTCGTGTTTCGGTCGCAGGACCTACGAGAGGCTTGGAAGAGACCTCATCTGAAAGGTGGATTCACAACGATCGAGTGTGTCGAACGTCAGCCCACAATCTCAAACTTAAGGGTTCAAAAGTTCTGCCGAAATCATATCGGTCGTCATGTTACAATTTAGTCAATAAAGGCCTACGACTGGAGCGAAACGGAATGCTTCGACGCTTGTGTTTCGGCCGCACGACCTCAGAGAGGCTTGGAAGAGACCTCATCTGAAAGGTGGATTCACAACGATCGAGTGTGTCGAATGTCAGCCCACATTCTCAAACTTAAGGGTTCAAAGGTTCTGCCGAAATCACATAGGTCGTCATGTTTCAATTTAGTCAATAAAGGCCTACTACTGGAGCGAAACGGAATGCTTCGATGCTCGTGTTTCAGCCGCACGACCTCCGAGAGGCTTGGAAGAGACCTCATCTGAAAGGTGGATTCACAACGATCGAGTGTGTCGAACGTCAGCCCACTAGCTCAAACTTAAGGGTTCAAAAGTTCTGCCGAAATCACATAGGTCGTCATGTTTCAATTTAGTCAATAAAGGCCAACTACTGGAGCGAAACGGAATGCTTCGACGCTCGTGTTTCAGCCGCACGACCTCCGAGAGGCTTGGAAGAGACCTCATCTGAAAGGTGGATTCACAACGATCGAGTGTGTCGAACGTCAGCCCACTAGTTCAAACTTAAGGGTTCAAAAGTTCTGCCGAAATCACATAGGTCGTCATGTTTCAATTTAGTCAATAAAGGCCTACTACTGGAGCGAAACGGAATGCTTCGACGCTCGTGTTTCAGCCGCACGACCTCCGAGAGGCTTGGAAGAGACCTCATCTGAAAGGTGGATTCAAAACGATCGAGTGTGTCGAATGTCAGCCTACTAGTTCAAACTTAAGGGTTCTAAAGTTGTGCCGAAATCACATAGGTCGACATGTTACAATTTAGTCAATAAAGGCCTACGACTGGAGCGAAACGGAATGCTTCGACGCTTGTGTTTCGGCCGCACGACCTCAGAGAGGCTTGGAAGAGACCTCATCTGAAAGGTGGATTCACAACGATCAAGGGTGTCGAACGTCAGCCCACAAGCTCAAACTTAAGGGTTCAAAAGTTCTGCCGAAATCACATAGGTCGTCATGTTACAATTTAGTCAATAAAGGACTAGTACTGGAGCGAAACGGAATGCTTCGACGCTCGTGTTTCGGTCGCACGACCTACGAGAGGCTTGGAAGAGACCTCATCTGAAAGGTGGATTCACAACGATCGAGTGTGTCGAACGTCAGCCCATAATCTCAAACTTAAGGGATCAAAAGTTCTGCCGAAATCACATAGGTCGTCATGTTACAATTTAGTCAATAAAGGCCAACTACTGGAGCGAAACGGAATGCTTCGAAGCTCGTGTTTCGGCTGCACGAACTCCGAGAGGATTGGAAGAGACCTTATCTGAAAGGTGGATTCACAACGATCGAGTGTGTCGAACGTCAGCCCACAAGCTCAAACCTAAGGGTTCAAAAGTTCTGCCGAAATCACATAGGTCGTCATGTTTCAATTTAGTCAATAAAGGCCTACTACTGGAGCGAAACGGAATGCTTCGACGCTCGTGTTTCAGCCGCACGACCTCCGAGAGGCTTGGAAGAGACCTCATCTGAAAAGTGGATTCACAACGATCGAGTGTGTCGAACGTCAGCCCACAATCTCAAACTTAAGGGTTCAAAAGTTCTGCCGAAATCATATCGGTCGTCATGTTACAATTTAGTCAATAAAGGCCTACGACTGGAGCGAAACGGAATGCTTCGACGCTTGTGTTTCGGCCGCACGACCTCAGAGAGGCTTGGAAGAGACCTCATCTGAAAGGTGGATTCACAACGATCGAGTGTGTCGAATGTCAGCCCACAATCTCAAACTTAAGGGTTCAAAGGTTCTGCCGAAATCACATAGGTCGTCATGTTTCAATTTAGTCAATAAAGGCCTACTACTGGAGCGAAACGGAATGCTTCGATGCTCGTGTTTCAGCCGCACGACCTCCGAGAGGCTTGGAAGAGACCTCATCTGAAAGGTGGATTCACAACGATCGAGTGTGTCGAACGTCAGCCCACAAGCTAAAACGTAAGGGTTCAAAAGTTCTGCCGAAATCACATAGGTCGTCATGTTACAATTTAGTCAAAGGACTAGTCCTGGAGCGAAACGGAATGCTTCGACGCTCGTGTTTCGGCCGCACGACCTACGAGAGGTTTGGAAGAGACCTCATCTGAAAGGTGGATTCCCAACGATCGAGTGTGTCGAACGTCAGCCCACTAGTTCAAACTTAAGGGAATCAAAAGTTCTGCATAAATCACATAGGTCGTCATGTTACAATTTAGTCAATAAAGGCCAACTACTGGAGCGAAACGGAATGCTTCGAAGCTCGTGTTTCGGCTGCACGAACTCCGAGAGGATTGGAAAAGACATCATCTGAAAGGTGGATTCACAACGATCGAGTGTGTCGAAGGTCAGCCCACTAGCTCAAACTTAAGGGATCAAAAGTTCTGCCGAAATCACATAGGTCATCATGTTTCAATTTAGTCAATAAAGGCCTACTACTGGAGCGAAACGGAATGCTTCGACGCTCGTGTTTCAGCCGCACGACCTCCGAGAGGCTTGGAAGAGACGTCATCTGAAAGGTGGATTCACAACGATCGAGTGTGTCGAACGTCATCCCACAATCTCAAACTTAAGGGTTCAAAAGTTCTGCCGAAATCATATCGGTCGTCATGTTACAATTTAGTCAATAAAGGCCTACGACTGGAGCGAAACGGAATGCTTCGACGCTTGTGTTTCGGCCGCACGACCTCAGAGAGGCTTGGAAGAGACCTCATCTGAAAGGTGGATTCACAACGATCAAGGGTGTCGAACGTCAGCCCACAAGCTCAAACTTAAGGGTTCAAAAGTTCTGCCGAAATCACATAGGTCGTCATGTTACAATTTAGTCAATAAAGGACTAGTACTGGAGCGAAACGGAATGCTTCGACGCTCGTGTTTCGGTCGCACGACCTACGAGAGGCTTGGAAGAGACCTCATCTGAAAGGTGGATTCACAACGATCGAGTGTGTCGAACGTCAGCCCATAATCTCAAACTTAAGGGATCAAAAGTTCTGCCGAAATCACATAGGTCGTCATGTTACAATTTAGTCAATAAAGGCCAACTACTGGAGTGAAACGGAATGCTTCGAAGCTCGTGTTTCGGCTGCACGAACTCCGAGAGGATTGGAAGAGACCTCATCTGAAAGGTGGATTCACAACGATCGAGTGTGTCGAACGTCAGCCCACAAGCTCAAACCTAAGGGTTCAAAAGTTCTGCCGAAATCACATAGGTCGTCATGTTTCAATTTAGTCAATAAAGGCCTACTACTGGAGCGAAACGGAATGCTTCGACACTCGTGTTTCAGCCGCACGACCTCCGAGAGGCTTGGAAGAGACCTCATCTGAAAAGTGGATTCACAACGATCGAGTGTGTCGAACGTCAGCCCACAAGCTCAAACTTAAGGGTTCAAAAGTTCTGCCGAAATCACATAGGTCGTCATGTTACAATTTAGTCAATAAAGGACTAGTACTGGAGCGAAACGGAATGCTTCGACGCTCGTGTTTCGGTCGCAGGACCTACGAGAGGCTTGGAAGAGACCTCATCTGAAAGGTGGATTCACAACGATCGAGTGTGTCGAACGTCAGCCCACAATCTCAAACTTAAGGGTTCAAAAGTTCTGCCGAAATCATATCGGTCGTCATGTTACAATTTAGTCAATAAAGGCCTACGACTGGAGCGAAACGGAATGCTTCGACGCTTGTGTTTCGGCCGCACGACCTCAGAGAGGCTTGGAAGAGACCTCATCTGAAAGGTGGATTCACAACGATCGAGTGTGTCGAATGTCAGCCCACAATCTCAAACTTAAGGGTTCAAAGGTTCTGCCGAAATCACATAGGTTGTCATGTTTCAATTTAGTCAATAAAGGCCTACTACTGGAGCGAAACGGAATGCTTCGATGCTCGTGTTTCAGCCGCACGACCTCCGAGAGGCTTGGAAGAGAGCTCATCTGAAAGGTGGATTCACAACGATCGAGTGTGTCGAACGTCAGCCCACTAGCTCAAACTTAAGGGTTCAAAAGTTCTGCCGAAATCACATAGGTCGTCATGTTTCAATTTAGTCAATAAAGGCCTACTACTGGAGCGAAACGGAATGCTTCGACGCTCGTGTTTCAGCCGCACGACCTCCGAGAGGCTTGGAAGAGACCTCATCTGAAAGGTGGATTCACAACGATCGAGTGTGTCGAACGTCAGCCCACTAGTTCAAACTTAAGGGTTCAAAAGTTCTGCCGAAATCACATAGGTCGTCATGTTTCAATTTAGTCAATAAAGGCCTACTACTGGAGCGAAACGGAATGCTTCGACGCTCGTGTTTCAGCCGCACGACCTCCGAGAGGCTTGGAAGAGACCTCATCTGAAAGGTGGATTCAAAACGATCGAGTGTGTCGAATGTCAGCCTACTAGTTCAAACTTAAGGGTTCTAAAGTTGTGCCGAAATCACATAGGTCGACATGTTACAATTTAGTCAATAAAGGCCTACGACTGGAGCGAAACGGAATGCTTCGACGCTTGTGTTTCGGCCGCACGACCTCAGAGAGGCTTGGAAGAGACCTCATCTGAAAGGTGGATTCACAACGATCAAGGGTGTCGAACGTCAGCCCACAAGCTCAAACTTAAGGGTTCAAAAGTTCTGCCGAAATCACATAGGTCGTCATGTTACAATTTAGTCAATAATGGACTAGTACTGGAGCGAAACGGAATGCTTCGACGCTCGTGTTTCGGTCGCACGACCTACGAGAGGCTTGGAAGAGACCTCATCTGAAAGGTGGATTCACAACGATCGAGTGTGTCGAACGTCAGCCCATAATCTCAAACTTAAGGGATCAAAAGTTCTGCCGAAATCACATAGGTCGTCATGTTACTATTTAGTCAATAAAGGCCAACTACTGGAGCGAAACGGAATGCTTCGAAGCTCGTGTTTCGGCTGCACGAACTCCGAGAGGATTGGAAGAGACCTCATCTGAAAGGTGGATTCACAACGATCGAGTGTGTCGAACGTCAGCCCACAAGCTCAAACCTAAGGGTTCAAAAGTTCTGCCGAAATCACATAGGTCGTCATGTTTCAATTTAGTCAATAAAGGCCTACTACTGGAGCGAAACGGAATGCTTCGACGCTCGTGTTTCAGCCGCACGACCTCCGAGAGGCTTGGAAGAGACCTCATCTGAAAAGTGGATTCACAACGATCGAGTGTGTCGAACGTCAGCCCACAATCTCAAACTTAAGGGTTCAAAAGTTCTGCCGAAATCATATCGGTCGTCATGTTACAATTTAGTCAATAAAGGCCTACGACTGGAGCGAAACGGAATGCTTCGACGCTTGTGTTTCGGCCGCACGACCTCAGAGAGGCTTGGAAGAGACCTCATCTGAAAGGTGGATTCACAACGATCGAGTGTGTCGAATGTCAGCCCACAATCTCAAACTTAAGGGTTCAAAGGTTCTGTCGAAATCACATAGGTCGTCATGTTTCAATTTAGTCAATAAAGGCCTACTACTGGAGCGAAACGGAATGCTTCGATGCTCGTGTTTCAGCCGCACGACCTCCGAGAGGCTTGGAAGAGACCTCATCTGAAAGGTGGATTCACAACGATCGAGTGTGTCGAACGTCAGCCCACAAGCTAAAACTTAAGGGTTCAAAAGTTCTGCCGAAATCACATAGGTCGTCATGTTACAATTTAGTCAAAGGACTAGTCCTGGAGCGAAACGGAATGCTTCGACGCTCGTGTTTCGGCCGCACGACCTACGAGAGGTTTGGAAGAGACCTCATCTGAAAGGTGGATTCCCAACGATCGAGTGTGTCGAACGTCAGCCCACTAGTTCAAACTTAAGGGTTCAAAAGTTCTGCATAAATCACATAGGTCGTCATGTTACAATTTAGTCAATAAAGGCCAACTACTGGAGCGAAACGGAATGCTTCGAAGCTCGTGTTTCGGCTGCACGAACTCCGAGAGGATTGGAAAAGACATCATCTGAAAGGTGGATTCACAACGATCGAGTGTGTCGAAGGTCAGCCCACTAGCTCAAACTTAAGGGATCAAAAGTTCTGCCGAAATCACATAGGTCATCATGTTTCAATTTAGTCAATAAAGGCCTACTACTGGAGCGAAACGGAATGCTTCGACGCTCGTGTTTCAGCCGCACGACCTCCGAGAGGCTTGGAAGAGACGTCATCTGAAAGGTGGATTCACAACGATCGAGTGTGTCGAACGTCATCCCACAATCTCAAACTTAAGGGTTCAAAAGTTCTGCCGAAATCATATCGGTCGTCATGTTACAATTTAGTCAATAAAGGCCTACGACTGGAGCGAAACGGAATGCTTCGACGCTTGTGTTTCGGCCGCACGACCTCAGAGAGGCTTGGAAGAGACCTCATCTGAAAGGTGGATTCACAACGATCAAGGGTGTCGAACGTCAGCCCACAAGCTCAAACTTAAGGGTTCAAAAGTTCTGCCGAAATCACATAGGTCGTCATGTTTCAATTTAGTCAATAAAGGCCTACTACTGGAGCGAAACGGAATGCTTCGACACTCGTGTTTCAGCCGCACGACCTCCGAGAGGCTTGGAAGAGACCTCATCTGAAAAGTGGATTCACAACGATCGAGTGTGTCGAACGTCAGCCCACAAGCTCAAACTTAAGGGTTCAAAAGTTCTGCCGAAATCACATAGGTCGTCATGTTACAATTTAGTCAATAAAGGACTAGTACTGGAGCGAAACGGAATGCTTCGACGCTCGTGTTTCGGTCGCAGGACCTACGAGAGGCTTGGAAGAGACCTCATCTGAAAGGTGGATTCACAACGATCGAGTGTGTCGAACGTCAGCCCACAATCTCAAACTTAAGGGTTCAAAAGTTCTGCCGAAATCATATCGGTCGTCATGTTACAATTTAGTCAATAAAGGCCTACGACTGGAGCGAAACGGAATGCTTCGACGCTTGTGTTTCGGCCGCACGACCTCAGAGAGGCTTGGAAGAGACCTCATCTGAAAGGTGGATTCACAACGATCGAGTGTGTCGAATGTCAGCCCACAATCTCAAACTTAAGGGTTCAAAGGTTCTGCCGAAATCACATAGGTTGTCATGTTTCAATTTAGTCAATAAAGGCCTACTACTGGAGCGAAACGGAATGCTTCGATGCTCGTGTTTCAGCCGCACGACCTCCGAGAGGCTTGGAAGAGAGCTCATCTGAAAGGTGGATTCACAACGATCGAGTGTGTCGAACGTCAGCCCACTAGCTCAAACTTAAGGGTTCAAAAGTTCTGCCGAAATCACATAGGTCGTCATGTTTCAATTTAGTCAATAAAGGCCTACTACTGGAGCGAAACGGAATGCTTCGACAGCTCGTGTTTCAGCCGCACGACCTCCGAGAGGCTTGGAAGAGACCTCATCTGAAAGGTGGATTCACAACGATCGAGTGTGTCGAACGTCAGCCCACTAGTTCAAACTTAAGGGTTCAAAAGTTCTGCCGAAATCACATAGGTCGTCATGTTTCAATTTAGTCAATAAAGGCCTACTACTGGAGCGAAACGGAATGCTTCGACGCTCGTGTTTCAGCCGCACGACCTCCGAGAGGCTTGGAAGAGACCTCATCTGAAAGGTGGATTCAAAACGATCGAGTGTGTCGAATGTCAGCCTACTAGTTCAAACTTAAGGGTTCTAAAGTTGTGCCGAAATCACATAGGTCGACATGTTACAATTTAGTCAATAAAGGCCTACGACTGGAGCGAAACGGAATGCTTCGACGCTTGTGTTTCGGCCGCACGACCTCAGAGAGGCTTGGAAGAGACCTCATCTGAAAGGTGGATTCACAACGATCAAGGGTGTCGAACGTCAGCCCACAAGCTCAAACTTAAGGGTTCAAAAGTTCTGCCGAAATCACATAGGTCGTCATGTTACAATTTAGTCAATAAAGGACTAGTACTGGAGCGAAACGGAATGCTTCGACGCTCGTGTTTCGGTCGCACGACCTACGAGAGGCTTGGAAGAGACCTCATCTGAAAGGTGGATTCACAACGATCGAGTGTGTCGAACGTCAGCCCATAATCTCAAACTTAAGGGATCAAAAGTTCTGCCGAAATCACATAGGTCGTCATGTTACTATTTAGTCAATAAAGGCCAACTACTGGAGCGAAACGGAATGCTTCGAAGCTCGTGTTTCGGCTCCACGAACTCCGAGAGGATTGGAAGAGACCTCATCTGAAAGGTGGATTCACAACGATCGAGTGTGTCGAACGTCAGCCCACAAGCTCAAACCTAAGGGTTCAAAAGTTCTGCCGAAATCACATAGGTCGTCATGTTTCAATTTAGTCAATAAAGGCCTACTACTGGAGCGAAACGGAATGCTTCGACGCTCGTGTTTCAGCCGCACGACCTCCGAGAGGCTTGGAAGAGACCTCATCTGAAAAGTGGATTCACAACGATCGAGTGTGTCGAACGTCAGCCCACAATCTCAAACTTAAGGGTTCAAAAGTTCTGCCGAAATCATATCGGTCGTCATGTTACAATTTAGTCAATAAAGGCCTACGACTGGAGCGAAACGGAATGCTTCGACGCTTGTGTTTCGGCCGCACGACCTCAGAGAGGCTTGGAAGAGACCTCATCTGAAAGGTGGATTCACAACGATCGAGTGTGTCGAATGTCAGCCCACAATCTCAAACTTAAGGGTTCAAAGGTTCTGCCGAAATCACATAGGTCGTCATGTTTCAATTTAGTCAATAAAGGCCTACTACTGGAGCGAAACGGAATGCTTCGATGCTCGTGTTTCAGCCGCACGACCTCCGAGAGGCTTGGAAGAGACCTCATCTGAAAGGTGGATTCACAACGATCGAGTGTGTCGAACGTCAGCCCACAAGCTAAAACTTAAGGGTTCAAAAGTTCTGCCGAAATCACATAGGTCGTCATGTTACAATTTAGTCAAAGGACTAGTCCTGGAGCGAAACGGAATGCTTCGGCACTCGTGTTTCGGCCGCACGACCTACGAGAGGTTTGGAAGAGACCTCATCTGAAAGGTGGATTCCCAACGATCGAGTGTGTCGAACGTCAGCCCACTAGTTCAAACTTAAGGGTTCAAAAGTTCTGCATAAATCACATAGGTCGTCATGTTACAATTTAGTCAATAAAGGCCAACTACTGGAGCGAAACGGAATGCTTCGAAGCTCGTGTTTCGGCTGCACGAACTCCGAGAGGATTGGAAAAGACATCATCTGAAAGGTGGATTCACAACGATCGAGTGTGTCGAAGGTCAGCCCACTAGCTCAAACTTAAGGGATTAAAAGTTCTGCCGAAATCACATAGGTCATCATGTTTCAATTTAGTCAATAAAGGCCTACTACTGGAGCGAAACGGAATGCTTCGACGCTCGTGTTTCAGCCGCACGACCTCCGAGAGGCTTGGAAGAGACGTCATCTGAAAGGTGGATTCACAACGATCGAGTGTGTCGAACGTCATCCCACAATCTCAAACTTAAGGGTTCAAAAGTTCTGCCGAAATCATATCGGTCGTCATGTTACAATTTAGTCAATAAAGGCCTACGACTGGAGCGAAACGGAATGCTTCGACGCTTGTGTTTCGGCCGCACGACCTCAGAGAGGCTTGGAAGAGACCTCATCTGAAAGGTGGATTCACAACGATCAAGGGTGTCGAACGTCAGCCCACAAGCTCAAACTTAAGGGTTCAAAAGTTCTGCCGAAATCACATAGGTCGTCATGTTACAATTTAGTCAATAAAGGACTAGTACTGGAGCGAAACGGAATGCTTCGACGCTCGTGTTTCGGTCGCACGACCTACGAGAGGCTTGGAAGAGACCTCATCTGAAAGGTGGATTCACAACGATCGAGTGTGTCGAACGTCAGCCCATAATCTCAAACTTAAGGGATCAAAAGTTCTGCCGAAATCACATAGGTCGTCATGTTACAATTTAGTCAATAAAGGCCAACTACTGGAGTGAAACGGAATGCTTCGAAGCTCGTGTTTCGGCTGCACGAACTCCGAGAGGATTGGAAGAGACCTCATCTGAAAGGTGGATTCACAACGATCGAGTGTGTCGAACGTCAGCCCACAAGCTCAAACCTAAGGGTTCAAAAGTTCTGCCGAAATCACATAGGTCGTCATGTTTCAATTTAGTCAATAAAGGCCTACTACTGGAGCGAAACGGAATGCTTCGACGCTCGTGTTTCAGCCGCACGACCTCCGAGAGGCTTGGAAGAGACCTCATCTGAAAAGTGGATTCACAACGATCGAGTGTGTCGAACGTCAGCCCACAAGCTCAAACTTAAGGGTTCAAAAGTTCTGCCGAAATCACATAGGTCGTCATGTTACAATTTAGTCAATAAAGGACTACGTACTGGAGCGAAACGGAATGCTTCGACGCTCGTGTTTCGGTCCGCAGGACCTACAGAGAGGCTTGGAAGAGACCTCATCTGAAAGGTGGATTCACAACGATCGAGTGTGTCGAACTGTCAGCCCACAATCTCAAACTTAAGGGTTCAAAAGGTTCTGCCGAAATCATATCGGTCGTCATGTTACAATTTAGTCAATAAAGGCCTACGACTGGAGCGAAACGGAATGCTTCGACGCTTGTGTTTCGGCCGCACGACCTCAGAGAGGCTTGGAAGAGACCTCATCTGAAAGGTGGATTCACAACGATCGAGTGTGTCGAATGTCAGCCCACAATCTCAAACTTAAGGGTTCAAAGGTTCTGCCGAAATCACATAGGTCGTCATGTTTCAATTTAGTCAATAAAGGCCTACTACTGGAGCGAAACGGAATGCTTCGATGCTCGTGTTTCAGCCGCACGACCTCCGAGAGGCTTGGAAGAGACCTCATCTGAAAGGTGGATTCACAACGATCGAGTGTGTCGAACGTCAGCCCACTAGCTCAAACTTAAGGGTTCAAAAGTTCTGCCGAAATCACATAGGTCGTCATGTTTCAATTTAGTCAATAAAGGCCAACTACTGGAGCGAAACGGAATGCTTCGACGCTCGTGTTTCAGCCGCACGACCTCCGAGAGGCTTGGAAGAGACCTCATCTGAAAGGTGGATTCACAACGATCGAGTGTGTCGAACGTCAGCCCACTAGTTCAAACTTAAGGGTTCAAAAGTTCTGCCGAAATCACATAGGTCGTCATGTTTCAATTTAGTCAATAAAGGCCTACTACTGGAGCGAAACGGAATGCTTCGACGCTCGTGTTTCAGCCGCACGACCTCCGAGAGGCTTGGAAGAGACCTCATCTGAAAGGTGGATTCAAAACGATCGAGTGTGTCGAATGTCAGCCTACGAGTTCAAACTTAAGGGTTCTAAAGTTGTGCCGAAATCACATAGGTCGACATGTTACAATTTAGTCTAGAAAGGCCTACTATTGGAGCGAAACGGAATGCTTCGAAGCTCGTGTTTCGGCTGCACGAACTCCGAGAGGATTGGAAGAGACCTCATCTGAAAGGTGGATTCACAACGATCGAGTGTGTCAAACGTCACCCCACTAGCTCAAACTTAAGGGTTCAAAAGTTCTGCCGAAATCACATAGGTCGTCATGTTTCAATTTAGTCAATAAAGCCCAACTACTGGAGTGAAACGGAATGCTTCGACGCTCGTGTTTCAGCCGCACGACCTCCGAGAGGCTTGGAAGAGACCTCATCTGAAAGGTGGATTCACAACGATCGAGTGTGTCGAACGTCAGCCCACAAGCTCAAACTTAAGGGTTCAAAAGTTCTGCCGAAATCACATAGGTCGTCATGTTACAATTTAGTCAATAAAGGACTAGTAATGGAGCGAAACGGAATGCTTCGAGGCTCGTGTTTCGGTCGCACGACTTACGAGAGGCTTGGAAGAGACCTCATATGAAAGGTGGATTCACAACGATCGAGTGTGTCAAACGTCAGCCCACAATCTCAAACTTAAGGGTTCAAAAGTTCTGCCGAAATCATATCGGTCGTCATGTTACAATTTAGTCAATAAAGGCCTACGACTGGAGCGAAACGGAATGCTTCGACGCTTGTGTTTCGGCCGCACGACCTCCGAGAGGCTTGGAAGAGACCTCATCTGAAAGGTGGATTCACAACGATCGAGTGTGTCGAATGTCAGCCCACAATCTCAAATTTAAGGGTTCAAAGGTTCTGCCGAAATCACATAGGTCGTCATGTTACAGTTTAGTCAAAGGACTAGTCCTGGAGCGAAACGGAATGCTTCGAAGCTCGTGTTTCGGCTGCACGAACTCCGAGAGGATTGGAAGAGACATCATCTGAAAGGTGGATTCACTACGATCGAGTGTGTCGAAGGTCAGCCCACTAGCTCAAACTTAAGGGATCAAAAGTTCTGCCGAAATCACATAGGTCGTCATGTTTCAATTTAGTCAATAAAGGCCTACTACTGGAGCGAAACGGAATGCTTCGACGCTCGTGTTTCAGCCGCACGACCTCAGAGAGGCTTGGAAGAGACCTCATCTGAAAGGTGGATTCACAACGATCGAGTGTGTCGAACGTCTGCCCACAATCTCAAACTTAAGGGTTCAAAAGTTCTGCCGAAATCACATAGGTCGTCATGTTACAATTTAGTCAATAAAGGAGGAGTACTGGAGCGAAACGGAATGCTTCGACGCTCGTGTTTCAGCCGCACGACCAAGGAGAGGCTTGGAAGAGACCTCATCTGAAAGGTGGATTCACAACGATCGAGTGTGTCGAACGTCAGCCCACTAGTTCAAACTTAAGGGTTCAAAAGTTCTGCCGAAATCACATAGGTCGTCATGTTACAATTTAGTCAAGAAAGGCCTACTATTGGAGCGAAACGGAATGCTTCGAAGCTCGTGTTTCGGCTGCACGAACTCCGAGAGGATTGGAAGAGACCTCATCTGAAAGGTGGATTCACAACGATCGAGTGTGTCGAACGTCAGCCCACTAGTTCAAACTTAAGGGTTCAAAAGTTCTGCCGAAATCACATAGGTCGTCATGTTTCAATTTAGTCAATAAAGGCCTACTACTGGAGCGAAACGGAATGCTTCGACGCTCGTGTTTCAGCCGCACGACCTCCGAGAGGCTTGGAAGAGACCTCATCTGAAAGGTGGATTCAAAACGATCGAGTGTGTCGAATGTCAGCCTACTAGTTCAAACTTAAGGGTTCTAAAGTTCTGCCGAAATCACATAGGTCGACATGTTACAATTTAGTCTAGAAAGGCCTACTATTGGAGCGAAACGGAATGCTTCGAAGCTCGTGTTTCGGCTGCACGAACTCCGAGAGGATTGGAAGAGACCTCATCTGAAAGGTGGATTCACAACGATCGAGTGTGTCAAACGTCACCCCACTAGCTCAAACTTAAGGGTTCAAAAGTTCTGCCGAAATCACATAGGTCGTCATGTTTCAATTTAGTCAATAAAGCCCAACTACTGGAGCGAAACGGAATGCTTCGACGCTCGTGTTTCAGCCGCACGACCTCCGAGAGGCTTGGAAGAGACCTCATCTGAAAGGTGGATTCACAACGATCGAGTGTGTCGAACGTCAGCCCACAAGCTCAAACTTAAGGGTTCAAAAGTTCTGCCGAAATCACATAGGTCGTCATGTTACAATTTAGTCAATAAAGGACTAGTAATGGAGCGAAACGGAATGCTTCGACGCTCGTGTTTCGGTCGCACGACTTACGAGAGGCTTGGAAGAGACCTCATATGAAAGGTGGATTCACAACGATCGAGTGTGTCGAACGTCAGCCCACAATCTCAAACTTAAGGGTTCAAAAGTTCTGCCGAAATCATATCGGTCGTCATGTTACAATTTAGTCAATAAAGGCCTACGACTGGAGCGAAACGGAATGCTTCGACGCTTGTGTTTCGGCCGCACGACCTCCGAGAGGCTTGGAAGAGACCTCATCTGAAAGGTGGATTCACAACGATCGAGTGTGTCGAATGTCAGCCCACAATCTCAAATTTAAGGGTTCAAAGGTTCTGCCGAAATCACATAGGTCGTCATGTTACAATTTAGTCAAAGGAATAGTCCTGGAGCGAAACGGAATCCTTCGAAGCTCGTGTTTCGGCTGCACGAACTCCGAGAGGATTGGAAGAGACATCATCTGAAAGGTGGATTCACAACGAACGAGTGTGTCGAAGGTCAGCCCACTAGCTCAAACTTAAGGGTTCCAAAGTTCTGCCGAAATCACAAAAGTCGTCAAGTTTCAATTTAGTTAATAAAGGCCTACTCCTGGAGCGAAACGGAATGCTTCGATGCTCGTGTTTCAGCCGCACGACCTCCGAGAGGCTTGGAAGAGACCTCATCTGAAAGGTGGATTCACAACGATCGAGTGTGTCGAACGTCAGCCCACTAGTTCAAACTTAAGGGTTCAAAAGTTCTGCCGAAATCACATAGGTCGTCATGTTTCAATTTAGTCAATAAAGGCCTACTACTGGAGCGAAACGGAATGCTTCGACGCTCGTGTTTCAGCCGCACGACCTCCGAGAGGCTTGGAAGAGACCTCATCTGAAAGGTGGATTCAAAACGATCGAGTGTGTCGAATGTCAGCCTACTAGTTCAAACTTAAGGGTTCTAAAGTTGTGCCGAAATCACATAGGTCGACATGTTACAATTTAGTCTAGAAAGGCCTACTATTGGAGCGAAACGGAATGCTTCGAAGCTCGTGTTTCGGCTGCACGAACTCCGAGAGGATTGGAAGAGACCTCATCTGAAAGGTGGATTCACAACGATCGAGTGTGTCAAACGTCACCCCACTAGCTCAAACTTAAGGGTTCAAAAGTTCTGCCGAAATCACATAGGTCGTCATGTTTCAATTTAGTCAATAAAGCCCAACTACTGGAGCGAAACGGAATGCTTCGACGCTCGTGTTTCAGCCGCACGACCTCCGAGAGGCTTGGAAGAGACCTCATCTGAAAGGTGGATTCACAACGATCGAGTGTGTCGAACGTCAGCCCACAAGCTCAAACTTAAGGGTTCAAAAGTTCTGCCGAAATCACATAGGTCGTCATGTTACAATTTAGTCAATAAAGGACTAGTAATGGAGCGAAACGGAATGCTTCGACGCTCGTGTTTCGGTCGCACGACTTACGAGAGGCTTGGAAGAGACCTCATATGAAAGGTGGATTCACAACGATCGAGTGTGTCGAACGTCAGCCCACAATCTCAAACTTAAGGGTTCAAAAGTTCTGCCGAAATCATATCGGTCGTCATGTTACAATTTAGTCAATAAAGGCCTACGACTGGAGCGAAACGGAATGCTTCGACGCTTGTGTTTCGGCCGCACGACCTCCGAGAGGCTTGGAAGAGACCTCATCTGAAAGGTGGATTCACAACGATCGAGTGTGTCGAATGTCAGCCCACAATCTCAAATTTAAGGGTTCAAAGGTTCTGCCGAAATCACATAGGTCGTCATGTTACAGTTTAGTCAAAGGACTAGTCCTGGAGCGAAACGGAATGCTTCGACGCTCGTGTTTCGGCCGCACGACCTACGAGAGGTTTGGAAGAGACCTCATCTGAAAGGTGGATTCACAACGATCGAGTGTGTCGAAGGTCAGCCCACTAGCTCAAACTTAAGGGATCAAAAGTTCTGCCGAAATCACATAGGTCATCATGTTTCAATTTAGTCAATAAAGGCCTACTACTGGAGCGAAACGGAATGCTTCGAAGCTCGTGTTTCGGCTGCACGAACTCCGAGAGGATTGGAAGAGACCTCATCTGAAAGGTGGATTCACAACGATCGAGTGTGTCGAACGTCAGCCCACTAGTTCAAACTTAAGGGTTCAAAAGTTCTGCCGAAATCACATAGGTCGTCATGTTACAATTTAGTCAAGAAAGGCCTACTATTGGAGCGAAACGGAATGCTTCGAAGCTCGTGTTTCGGCTGCACGAACTCCGAGAGGATTGGAAGAGACCTCATCTGAAAGGTGGATTCACAACGATCGAGTGTGTCGAACGTCAGCCCACTAGTTCAAACTTAAGGGTTCAAAAGTTCTGCCGAAATCACATAGGTCGTCATGTTTCAATTTAGTCAATAAAGGCCTACTACTGGAGCGAAACGGAATGCTTCGACGCTCGTGTTTCAGCCGCACGACCTCCGAGAGGCTTGGAAGAGACCTCATCTGAAAGGTGGATTCAAAACGATCGAGTGTGTCGAATGTCAGCCTACTAGTTCAAACTTAAGGGTTCTAAAGTTCTGCCGAAATCACATAGGTCGACATGTTACAATTTAGTCTAGAAAGGCCTACTATTGGAGCGAAACGGAATGCTTCGAAGCTCGTGTTTCGGCTGCACGAACTCCGAGAGGATTGGAAGAGACCTCATCTGAAAGGTGGATTCACAACGATCGAGTGTGTCAAACGTCACCCCACTAGCTCAAACTTAAGGGTTCAAAAGTTCTGCCGAAATCACATAGGTCGTCATGTTTCAATTTAGTCAATAAAGCCCAACTACTGGAGCGAAACGGAATGCTTCGACGCTCGTGTTTCAGCCGCACGACCTCCGAGAGGCTTGGAAGAGACCTCATCTGAAAGGTGGATTCACAACGATCGAGTGTGTCGAACGTCAGCCCACAAGCTCAAACTTAAGGGTTCAAAAGTTCTGCCGAAATCACATAGGTCGTCATGTTACAATTTAGTCAATAAAGGACTAGTAATGGAGCGAAACGGAATGCTTCGACGCTCGTGTTTCGGTCGCACGACTTACGAGAGGCTTGGAAGAGACCTCATATGAAAGGTGGATTCACAACGATCGAGTGTGTCGAACGTCAGCCCACAATCTCAAACTTAAGGGTTCAAAAATTCTGCCGAAATCATATCGGTCGTCATGTTACAATTTAGTCAATAAAGGCCTACGACTGGAGCGAAACGGAATGCTTCGACGCTTGTGTTTCGGCCGCACGACCTCCGAGAGGCTTGGAAGAGACCTCATCTGAAAGGTGGATTCACAACGATCGAGTGTGTCGAATGTCAGCCCACAATCTCAAATTTAAGGGTTCAAAGGTTCTGCCGAAATCACATACGTCGTCATGTTACAATTTAGTCAAAGGAATAGTCCTGGAGCGAAACGGAATCCTTCGAAGCTCGTGTTTCGGCTGCACGAACTCCGAGAGGATTGGAAGAGACATCATCTGAAAGGTGGATTCACAACGAACGAGTGTGTCGAAGGTCAGCCCACTAGCTCAAACTTAAGGGTTCCAAAGTTCTGCCGAAATCACAAAAGTCGTCAAGTTTCAATTTAGTTAATAAAGGCCTACTCCTGGAGCGAAACGGAATGCTTCGATGCTCGTGTTTCAGCCGCACGACCTCCGAGAGGCTTGGAAGAGACCTCATCTGAAAGGTGGATTCACAACGATCGAGTGTGTCGAACGTCAGCCCACTATTTCAAACTTAAGGGTTCAAAAGTTCTGCCGAAATCACATAGGTCGTCATGTTTCAATTTAGTCAATAAAGGCCTACTACTGGAGCGAAACGGAATGCTTCGACGCTCGTGTTTCAGCCGCACGACCTCCGAGAGGCTTGGAAGAGACCTCATCTGAAAGGTGGATTCAAAACGATCGAGTGTGTCGAATGTCAGCCTACTAGTTCAAACTTAAGGGTTCTAAAGTTGTGCCGAAATCACATAGGTCGACATGTTACAATTTAGTCTAGAAAGGCCTACTATTGGAGCGAAACGGAATGCTTCGAAGCTCGTGTTTCGGCTGCACGAACTCCGAGAGGATTGGAAGAGACCTCATCTGAAAGGTGGATTCACAACGATCGAGTGTGTCAAACGTCACCCCACTAGCTCAAACTTAAGGGTTCAAAAGTTCTGCCGAAATCACATAGGTCGTCATGTTTCAATTTAGTCAATAAAGCCCAACTACTGGAGCGAAACGGAATGCTTCGACGCTCGTGTTTCAGCCGCACGACCTCCGAGAGGCTTGGAAGAGACCTCATCTGAAAGGTGGATTCACAACGATCGAGTGTGTCGAACGTCAGCCCACAAGCTCAAACTTAAGGGTTCAAAAGTTCTGCCGAAATCACATAGGTCGTCATGTTACAATTTAGTCAATAAAGGACTAGTAATGGAGCGAAACGGAATGCTTCGACGCTCGTGTTTCGGTCGCACGACTTACGAGAGGCTTGGAAGAGACCTCATATGAAAGGTGGATTCACAACGATCGAGTGTGTCGAACGTCAGCCCACAATCTCAAACTTAAGGGTTCAAAAGTTCTGCCGAAATCATATCGGTCGTCATGTTACAATTTAGTCAATAAAGGCCTACGACTGGAGCGAAACGGAATGCTTCGACGCTTGTGTTTCGGCCGCACGACCTCCGAGAGGCTTGGAAGAGACCTCATCTGAAAGGTGGATTCACAACGATCGAGTGTGTCGAACGTCAGCCCATAATCTCAAACTTAAGGGATCAAAAGTTCTGCCGAAATCACATAGGTCGTCATGTTACAATTTAGTCAATAAAGGCCTACGACTGGAGCGAAACGGAATGATTCGACGCTCGTGTTTCGGCCGCACGACCTCCGAGAGGCTTGGAAGAGACCTCATCTGAAAGGTGGATTCACAACGATCGAGTGTGTCAAACGTCAGCCCACTAGTTCAAAATTAAGGGTTCAAAAGTTCTTCCGAAATCACATAGGTCGTCATGTTTCAATTTAGTCAATAAAGGCCTACACCTGGAGCGAAACGGAATGCTTCGAAGCTCGTGTTTCGGCTGCACGACCTCCGAGAGGCTTGGAAGAGACCTCATCTGAAAGGTGGATTCACAACGATCGAGTGTGTCGAACGTCAGCCCACTAGCTCAAACTTAAGGGTTCCAAAGTTCTGCCGAAATCACAAAAGTCGTCATGTTTCAATTTAGTCAATAAAGTCCTACTACTGGAGCGAAACGGAATGCTTCGACGCTCGTGTTTCAGCCGCACGACCTCCGAGAGGCTTGGAAGAGACCTCATCTGAAAGGTGGATTCAAAACGATCGAGTGTGTCGAATGTCAGCCTACTAGCTCAAACTTAAGGGTTCTAAAGTTCTGCCGAAATCACATAGGTCGACATGTTACAATTTAGTCAATAAAGGCCTACGACTGGAGCGAAACTGAATGCTTTGACAGTCGCCGCTCGGCCGCACGAACTCCGAGAGGATTGCAAGAGACCTCATCTGAAAGGTGGATTCAAAACGATCGAGTGTGTCGAATGTCAGTCTACTCGCTCAAACTTAAAGGTTCAAAAGTTCTGCCGAAATCACAAAGGTCATCATGTGACAATTTAGTCAATAAAGGCCTACTCCTGGAGCGAAACGGAATGCTTCGAAGCTCGTGTTTCGGCTGCACGACCTCCGAGAGGCTTGGAAGAGACCTCATCTGAAAGGTGGTTTCACAACGATCGAGTGTGTCGAACGTCAGCCCACAAGCTCAAACTTAAGGGTGCAAAAGTTCTGCCGAAATCACATAGGTCGTCATGTTACAATTTAGTCAATAAAGGACTAGTACTGGAGCGAAACGGAATGCTTCGACACTCGTGTTTCGGTCGCACGACTTACGAGAGGCTTGGAAGAGACCTCATCTGAAAGGTGGATTCACAACGATCGAGTGTGTCGAACGTCAGCCCACAATCTCAAACTTAAGGGTTCAAAAGTTCTGCCGAAATCATATCGGTCGTCATGTTACAATTTAGTCAATAAAGTCCTACGACTGGAGCGAAACGAAATGCTTCGACGCTTGTGTTTCGGCCGCACGACCTCAGAGAGGCTTGGAAGAGACCTCATCTGAAAGGTGGATTCACAACGATCGAGTGTGTCGAATGTCAGCCCACAATCTCAAACTTAAGGGTTCAAAGGTTCTGCCGAAATCACATAGGTCGTCATGTTTCAATTTAGTCAATAAAGGCCAACTACTGGAGCGAAACGGAATGCTACGACGCTCGTGTTTCAGCCGCACGACCTCCGAGAGGCTTGGAAGAGACCTCATCTGAAAGGTGGATTCACAACGATCGAGTGTGTCGAACGTCAGCCCACAAGCTCAAACTTAAGGGTTCAAAAGTTCTGCCCAAATCACATAGGTCGTCATGTTACAATTTAGTCAATAAAGGACTAGTAATGGAGCGAAACGGAATGCTTCGACGCTCGTGTTTCGGTCGCACGACTTACGAGAGGCTTGGAAGAGACCTCATCTGAAAGGTGGATTCACAACGATCGAGTGTGTCGAACGTCAGCCCACAATCTCAAACTTAAGGGTTCAAAAGTTCTGCCGAAATCATATCGGTCGTCATGTTACAATTTAGTCAATAAAGGCCTACGACTGGAGCGAAACGGAATGCTTCGACGCTTGTGTTTCGGCCGCACGACCTCCGAGAGGCTTGGAAGAGACCTCATCTGAAAGGTGGATTCACAACGATCGAGTGTCATGAAGGTCAGCCTACGAGCTCAAACTTAAGGGTTCTAAAGTTCTGCCGAAATCACATAGGTCGACATGTTACAATTTAGTCAAGAAAGGCCAACTACTGGAGCGAAACGGAATGCTTCGAAGCTCGTGTTTCGGCTGCACGAACTCCGAGAGGATTGGAAGAGACCTCATCTGAAAGGTGGATTCACAACGATCGAGTGTGTCGAACGTCAGCCCACTAGCTCAAACTTAAGGGTTCCAAAGTTCTGCCGAAATCACTAAAGTCGTCATGTTTCAATTTAGTCAATAAAGGCCTACTACTGGAGCGAAACGGAATGCTTCGATGCTCGTGTTTCAGCCGCACGACCTCCGAGAGGCTTGGAAGAGACCTCATCTGAAAGGTGGATTCAAAACGATCGAGTGTGTCGAATGTCAGCCTACTAGCTCAAACTTAAGGGTTCTAAAGTTCTGCCGAAAGCACAAAGGTCGACATGTTACAATTTAGTCAATAAAGGCCTACGACTGGAGCGAAACTGAATGCTTTGAAAGTCGCCGCTCGGCCGCACAAACTCCGAGAGGATTGCAAGACACCTCATCTGAAAGGTGGATTCAAAACGATCGAGTGTGTCGAATGTCGGTCTACTAGCTCAAACTTAAAGGTTCAAAAGTTCTGCCGAAATCACAAAGGTCATCATGTGACAATTTAGTCAATAAAGGACTACTCCTGGAGCGAAGCGGAATGCTTCGAAGCTCGTGTTTCGGCTGCACGACCTCCGAGAGGCTTGGAAGAGACCTCATCTGAAAGGTGGATTCACAACGATAGAGTGTGTCGAAAGTCAGCCCACAATCTCAAACTTAAGGGTTCAAAAGTTCTGCCGAAATCACATAGGTCGTCATGTTACAATTTAGTCAAGAAAGGCCTACTATTGGAGCGAAACGGAATGCTTCGAAGCTCGTGTTTCGGCTGCACGAACTCCGAGAGGATTGGAAGAGACCTCATCTGAAAGGTGGATTCACAACGATCGAGTGTGTCAAACGTCAGCCCACTAGCTCAAACTTAAGGGTTCAAAAGTTCTGCCGAAATCACATAGGTCGTCATGTTTCAATTTAGTCAATAAAGGCCAACTACTGGAGCGAAACGGAATGCTACGACGCTCGTGTTTCAGCCGCACGACCTCCGAGAGGCTTGAAAGAGACCTCATCTGAAAGGTGGATTCACAACGATCGAGTGTGTCGAACGTCAGCCCACAAGCTAAAACTTAAGGGTTCAAAAGTTCTGCCGAAATCACATAGGTCGTCATGTTACAATTTAGTCAATAAAGGACTAGTAATGGAGCGAAACGGAATGCTTCGACGCTCGTGTTTCGGTCGCACGACTTACGAGAGGCTTGGATGAGACCTCACCTGAAAGGTGGATTCACAACGATCGAGTGTGTCGAACGTCAGCCCACAATCTCAAACTTAAGGGTTCAAAAGTTCTGCCGAAATCATATCGGTCGTCATGTTACAATTTAGTCAATAAAGGCCTACGACTGGAGCGAAACGGAATGCTTCGACGCTTGTGTTTCGGCCGCACGACCTCCGAGAGGCTTGGAAGAGACCTCATCTGAAAGGTGGATTCACAACGATCGAGTGTGTCAAACGTCAGACCACTAGCTCAAACTTAAGGGTTCAAAAGTTCTGCCGAAATCTCACAGGTCGTCATGTTACAATTTAGTCAATAAAGGCCTACTCCTGGAGCGAAACGGAATGCTTCGACGCTCGTGTTTCAGCCGCACGACCTCCGAGAGGATTGGAAGAGACCTCATTTGAAAGGTGGATTCAAAACGATCGAGTGTGTCGAACGTCAGCCCACTAGCTCAAACTTAAGGGTTCCAAAGTTCTGCCGAAATCACTAAAGTCGTCATGTTTCAATTTAGTCAATAAAGGCCTACTACTGGAGCGAAACGGAATGCTTCGATGCTCGTGTTTCAGCCGCACGACCTCCGAGAGGCTTGGAAGAGACCTCATCTGAAAGGTGGATTCAAAACGATCGAGTGTGTCGAATGTCAGCCTACTAGCTCAAACTTAAGGGTTCTAAAGTTCTGCCGAAAGCACAAAGGTCGACATGTTACAATTTAGTCAATAAAGGCCTACGACTGGAGCGAAACTGAATGCTTTGAAAGTCGCCGCTCGGCCGCACAAACTCCGAGAGGATTGCAAGACACCTCATCTGAAAGGTGGATTCAAAACGATCGAGTGTGTCGAATGTCGGTCTACTAGCTCAAACTTAAAGGTTCAAAAGTTCTGCCGAAATCACAAAGGTCATCATGTGACAATTTAGTCAATAAAGGACTACTCCTGGAGCGAAGCGGAATGCTTCGAAGCTCGTGTTTCGGCTGCACGACCTCCGAGAGGCTTGGAAGAGACCTCATCTGAAAGGTGGATTCACAACGATAGAGTGTGTCGAAAGTCAGCCCACAATCTCAAACTTAAGGGTTCAAAAGTTCTGCCGAAATCACATAGGTCGTCATGTTACAATTTAGTCAAGAAAGGCCTACTATTGGAGCGAAACGGAATGCTTCGAAGCTCGTGTTTCGGCTGCACGAACTCCGAGAGGATTGGAAGAGACCTCATCTGAAAGGTGGATTCACAACGATCGAGTGTGTCAAACGTCAGCCCACTAGCTCAAACTTAAGGGTTCAAAAGTTCTGCCGAAATCACATAGGTCGTCATGTTTCAATTTAGTCAATAAAGGCCAACTACTGGAGCGAAACGGAATGCTACGACGCTCGTGTTTCAGCCGCACGACCTCCGAGAGGCTTGAAAGAGACCTCATCTGAAAGGTGGATTCACAACGATCGAGTGTGTCGAACGTCAGCCCACAAGCTAAAACTTAAGGGTTCAAAAGTTCTGCCGAAATCACATAGGTCGTCATGTTACAATTTAGTCAATAAAGGACTAGTAATGGAGCGAAACGGAATGCTTCGACGCTCGTGTTTCGGTCGCACGACTTACGAGAGGCTTGGATGAGACCTCACCTGAAAGGTGGATTCACAACGATCGAGTGTGTCGAACGTCAGCCCACAATCTCAAACTTAAGGGTTCAAAAGTTCTGCCGAAATCATATCGGTCGTCATGTTACAATTTAGTCAATAAAGGCCTACGACTGGAGCGAAACGGAATGCTTCGACGCTTGTGTTTCGGCCGCACGACCTCCGAGAGGCTTGGAAGAGACCTCATCTGAAAGGTGGATTCACAACGATCGAGTGTGTCAAACGTCAGACCACTAGCTCAAACTTAAGGGTTCAAAAGTTCTGCCGAAATCTCACAGGTCGTCATGTTACAATTTAGTCAATAAAGGCCTACTCCTGGAGCGAAACGGAATGCTTCGACGCTCGTGTTTCAGCCGCACGACCTCCGAGAGGATTGGAAGAGACCTCATTTGAAAGGTGGATTCAAAACGATCGAGTGTGTCGAACGTCAGCCCACTAGCTCAAACTTAAGGGTTCCAAAGTTCTGCCGAAATCACAAAAGTCGTCATTTTCAATTTAGTCAATAAAGGCCTACTACTGGAGCGAAACGGAATGCTTCGATGCTCGTGTTTCAGCCGCACGACCTCCGAGAGGCTTGGAAGAGACCTCATCTGAAAGGTGGATTCACAACGATCGAGTGTGTCGAACGTCAGCCCACTAGTTCAAACTTAAGGGTTCAAAAGTTCTGCCGAAATCACATAGGTCGTCATGTTTCAATTTAGTCAATAAAGGCCTACTACTGGAGCGAAACGGAATGCTTCGACGCTCGTGTTTCAGCCGCACGACCTCCGAGAGCTTGGAAGAGACCTCATCTGAAAGGTGGATTCAAAACGATCGAGTGTGTCGAATGTCAGCCTACTAGCTCAAACTTAAGGGTTCTAAAGTTCTGCCGAAATCACAAAGGTCGACATGTTACAATTTAGTCAATAAAGGCCTACGACTGGAGCGAAACTGAATGCTTTGACAGTCGCCGCTCGGCCGCACGAACTCCGAGAGGATTGCAAGAGACCTCATCTGAAAGGTGGATTCAAAACGATCGAGTGTGTCGAATGTCGGTCTACTAGCTCAAACTTAAAGGTTCAAAAGTTCTGCCGAAATCACAAAGGTCATCATGTGACAATTTAGTCAATAAAGGCCTACTCCTGGAGCGAAACGGAATGCTTCGAAGCTCGTGTTTCGGCTGCACGACCTCCGAGAGGCTTGGAAGAGACCTCATCTGAAAGGTGGATTCACAACGATCGAGTGTGTCGAACGTCAGCCCACAATCCCAAACTTAAGGGTTCAAAAGTTCTGCCGAAATCACATAGGTCGTCATGTTACAAATTAGTCAATGTAGGCCCACTACTGGAGCGAAATGGAATGCTTCGACGCTCGTGTTTTCGGCCGCACGACCTCCGAGAGGCTTGGAAGAGACCTCATCTGAAAGGTGGATTCAAAACGATCGAGTGTGTCGAATGTCAGTCTACTAGCTCAAACTTAAAGGTTCAAAAGTTCTGCCTAAATCACATAAGTCGTCATGTTACAATTTCGTCAATAAAGGCCTCCTACTGGAGCGAAACGGAATGCTTCGAAGCTCGTGTTTCGGCTGTACGAACTCCGAGAGGATTGGAAGAGACCTCATCTGAAAGGTGGATTCACAACGATCGAGTGTGTCGAATGTCAGTCTACAAGCTCAAACTTAAAGGTTCAAACGTTCTGCCGAAATCACATCGGTCGTCATGTTACAATTTAGACAATAAAGGCATACTACTGGAGCGAAACGTAATGCTTCGATGCTCGTGCTTCGGCCGCACGACCTCCGAGAGGCTTGGAAGAGACCTCATCTGAAAGGTGGATTCAAAACGATCAAGTGTGTCGAATGTCAGCCTACTAGCTCAAACTTAAAGGTTCAAAAGTTCTGCCTAAATCACATAGGTCGTCATGTTACAATTTAGTCAATAAAGGCTTCCTACTGGAGCTAAACGGAATGATTCGACGCTCGTGTTTCGGCCGCACGATCTCCGAGAAGCTTGGAAAAGACGTCATCTGAAAGGTGGATACAAAACGATCGAGTGTTTCGAAGGTCAGCCTACTAGCTAAAACGTAAGGGTTCAAAAGTTCTGCCGAAATCACATAGGTCGTCATGTTACAATTTAGTCAATAAAGGACTACTACTGGAGCGAAACGGAATGCTTCGACGCTCGTGTTCCGGCCGGACGACCTCCGAGAGGCTTGGAAGAGACCTCATCTGAAAGGTGGATTCACAACGATCGAGTGTGTCGAACGTCAGCCCATAATCTCAAACTTAAGGGTTCAAAAGTTCTGCCGAAATCACATAGGTCGTCATGTTTTAATTTAGTCAATAAAGGCCTACTACTGGAGCGAAACGGAATGCTTCGACGCTCGTGTATCAGCCGCACGACCTCCGAGAGGCTTGGAAGAGACCTCATTTGAAAGGTGGATTCAAAACGATCGAGTGTGTCGAAAGTCAGTCTATTAGCTCAAACTTAAAGGTTCAAAAGTTCTGCCGAAATCACATAGGTCGTCATGTTACAATTTAGTCAATAAAGGCCTCCTACTGGAGCGAAACGGAATGCTTCGACGCTCGTGTTTCGGCTGCAGGACCTCCGAGAGGCTTGGAAAAGACGTCATCTGAAAGGTGGATTCACAACGATCGAGTGTGTCAAACGTCAGCCCACTAGTTCAAACTTAAGAGTTCAAAAGTTCTGCCGAAATCACATAGGTCGTCATGTTACAATTTAGTCAATATAGGCCTACTACTGGAGCGAAACGGAATGCTTCGACGGTCGTGTTTCGGCTGCACGACCTCCGAGAGGCTTGGAAAAGACCTCATCTGAAAGGTGGATTCAAAACGATCGAGTGTGTCGAATGTCAGTCTACTAGCTCAAACTTAAAGGTTCAAAAGTTCTGCCTAAATCACATAAGTCGTCATGTTACAATTTCGTCAATAAAGGCCTCCTACTGGAGCGAAACGGAATGCTTCGACGCTCGTGTTTCGGCCGCACGACCTCCGAGAGGCTTGGAAGAGACCTCATCTGAAAGGTGGATTCACAACGATCGAGTGTGTCAAACGTCAGCCCACTAGTTCAAACTTAAGGGTTCAAAAGTTCTGCCGAAATCACATAGGTCGTCATGTTACAATTTAGTCAATAAAGGCCAACTACTGGAGCGAAACGGAATGGTTCGAAGCTCGTGTTTTGGCTGCACGAACTCCGAGAGGATTGGAAGAGACATCATCTGAAAGGTGGATTCACAACGATCGAGTGTGTCGAACGTCAGCCCACTAGCTCAAACTTAAGGGATCAAAAGTTCTGCCGAAATCACATAGGTCGTCATGTTTCAATTTCGTCAATAAAGGCCTACTACTGGAGCGAAACGGAATGATTCGACGCTCGTGTTTCGGCCGCACGATCTCCGAGAGGCTTGGAAGAGACCTCATCTGAAAGGTGGATTCACAACGATCGAGTGTGTCAAACGTCAGCCCACTAGTTCAAAATTAAGGGTTCAAAAGTTCTTCCGAAATCACATAGGTCGTCATGTTTCAATTTAGTCAATAAAGGCCTACTACTGGAGCGAAACGGAATGCTTCGACGGTCGTGTTTCAGCCGCACGACCTCCGAGAGGCTTGGAAGAGACCTCATCTGAAAGGTGGATTCAAAACGATCAAGTGTGTCGAATGTCAGCCTACTAGCTCAAACTTAAGGGTTCTAAAGTTCTGCCGAAATCACATAGGTCGACATGTTACAATTTAGTCAATAAAGGCCTACGACTGGAGCGAAACTGAATGCTTTGACAGTCGCCGCTCGGCCGCACGAACTCCGAGAGGATTGCAAGAGACCTCATCTGAAAGGTGGATTCAAAACGATCGAGTGTGTCGAATGTCAGTCTACTAGCTCAAACTTAAAGGTTCAAAAGTTCTGCCGAAATCACAAAGGTCATCATGTGACAATTTAGTCAATAAAGGCCTACTCCTGGAGCGAAACGGAATGCTTCGAAGCTCGTGTTTCGGCCGCACGATCTCCGAGAAGCTTGGAAAAGACGTCATCTGAAAGGTGGATTCAAAACGATCGAGTGTTTCGAAGGTCAGCCCACTAGCTCAAACTTAAGGGTTCAAAAGTTCTGCCGAAATCACATAGGTCGTCATGTTACAATTTAGTCAATAAAGGACTACTACTGGAGCGAAACGGAATGCTTTGACAGTCGCCGCTCGGCCGCACGAACTCCGAGAGGATTGCAAGAGACCTCATCTGAAAGGTGGATTCAAAACGATCGAGTGTGTCGAATGTCAGTCTACAAGCTCAAACTTAAAGGTTCAAAAGTTCTGCCGAAATCACATAGGTCGTCATGTTTCAATTTAGTCAATAAAGGCCAACTACTGGAGCGAAACGGAAGGCTTCGACGCTCGTGTTTGAGCCGCACGACCTCCGAGAGGCTTAAGAGACCTCATCTGAAAGGTGGATTCACAACGATCGAGTGTGTCGAACGTCAGCCCACAAGCTCAAACTTAAGGGTTCAAAAGTTCTGCCGAAATCACATAGGTCGTCATGTTACAATTTAGTCAATAAAGGCCAACTACTGGAGCGAAACGGAATGGTTCGAAGCTCGTGGTTTGGCTGCACGAACTCCGAGAGGATTGGAAGAGACATCATCTGAAAGGTGGATTCACAACGATCAAGTGTGTCGAATGTCAGCCTACTAGCTCAAACTTAAGGGTTCTAAAGTTCTGCCGAAATCACATAGGTCGACATGTTACAATTTAGTCAATAAAGGCCTACGACTGGAGCGAAACTGAATGCTTTGACAGTCGCCGCTCGGCCGCACGAACTCCGAGAGGATTGCAAGAGACCTCATCTGAAAGGTGGATTCAAAACGATTGAGTGTGTCGAATGTCAGTCTACTAGCTCAAACTTAAAGGTTCAAAAGTTCTGCCGAAATCACAAAGGTCATCATGTGACAATTTAGTCAATAAAGGCCTACTCCTGGAGCGAAACGGAATGCTTCGAAGCTCGTGTTTCGGCTGCACGACCTCCGAGAGGCTTGGAAGAGACCTCATCTGAAAGGTGGATTCACAACGATCGAGTGTGTCAAACGTCAGCCCACTAGCTCAAACTTAAGGGTTCAAAAGTTCTGCCGAAATCACATAGGTCGTCATGTTTCAATTTAGTCAATAAAGGCCAACTACTGGAGTGAAACGGAATGCTTCGACGCTCGTGTTTCAGCCGCACGACCTCCGAGAGGCTTGGAAGAGACCTCATCTGAAAGGTGGTTTCACAACGATCGAGTGTGTCAAACGTCAGCCCACTAGTTCAAACGTAAGGGTTCAAAAGTTCTGCCTAAATCACATAGGTCGTCATGTTACAATTTAGTCAATAAAGGCCTACTACTGGAGCGAAACGGAATGCTTCGACGGTCGTGTTTCAGCCGCACGACCTCCGAGAGGATTGGAAGAGACCTCATTTGAAAGGTGGATTCAAAACGATCGAGTGCATCGAACGTCAGCCCACGAGCTCAAACTTAAGGGTTCAAAAGTTCTGCCGAAATCACATAGGTCGTCATGTTACAAATTAGTCAATGTAGGCCAACTACTGGAGCGAAATGGAATGCTTCGACGCTCGTGTTTTCGGCCGCACGACCTCCGAGAGGCTTGGAAAAGACCTCATCTGAAAGGTGGATTCAAAACGATCGAGTGTGTCGAATGTCAGTCTACTAGCTCAAACTTAAGGGTTCAAAAGTTCTGCCGAAATCACATTGGTCGACATGTTACAATTTAGTCAATAAAGGCCTACTATTGGAGCGAAACGGAAGGCTTCGAAGCTCGTGTTTCGGCTGCACGAACTCCGAGAGGATTGGAAGAGACCTCATCTGAAAGGTGGATTCACAACGATCGAGTGTGTCGAACGTCAGCCCACAAGCTCAAACTTAAGGGTTCAAAAGCTCTGCCGAAATCACATAGGTCGACATGTTACAATTTAGTCAATAAAGGCCTACGACTGGAGCGAAACTGAATGCTTTGACAGTCGCCGCTCGGCCGCACGAACTCCGAGAGGATTGCAAGAGACCTCATCTGAAAGGTGGATTCAAAACGATTGAGTGTGTCGAATGTCAGTCTACTAGCTCAAACTTAAAGGTTCAAAAGTTCTGCCGAAATCACAAAGGTCATCATGTGACAATTTAGTCAATAAAGGCCTACTCCTGGAGCGAAACGGAATGCTTCGAAGCTCGTGTTTCGGCTGCACGACCTCCGAGAGGCTTGGAAGAGACCTCATCTGAAAGGTGGATTCACAACGATCGAGTGTGTCAAACGTCAGCCCACTAGCTCAAACTTAAGGGTTCAAAAGTTCTGCCGACATCACATAGGTCGTCATGTTTCAATTTAGTCAATAAAGGCCAACTACTGGAGTGAAACGGAATGCTTCGACGCTCGTGTTTCAGCCGCACGACCTCCGAGAGGCTTGGAAGAGACCTCATCTGAAAGGTGGTTTCACAACGATCGAGTGTGTCAAACGTCAGCCCACTAGTTCAAACTTAAGGGTTCAAAAGTTCTGCCTAAATCACATAGGTCGTCATGTTACAATTTAGTCAATAAAGGCCTACTACTGGAGCGAAACGGAATGCTTCGACGGTCGTGTTTCAGCCGCACGACCTCCGAGAGGATTGGAAGAGACCTCATTTGAAAGGTGGATTCAAAACGATCGAGTGCATCGAACGTCAGCCCACGAGCTCAAACTTAAGGGTTCAAAAGTTCTGCCGAAATCACATAGGTCGTCATGTTACAAATTAGTCAATGTAGGCCAACTACTGGAGCGAAATGGAATGCTTCGACGCTCGTGTTTTCGGCCGCACGACCTCCGAGAGGCTTGGAAAAGACCTCATCTGAAAGGTGGATTCAAAACGATCGAGTGTGTCGAATGTCAGTCTACTAGCTCAAACTTAAGGGTTCAAAAGTTCTGCCGAAATCACATTGGTCGACCTGTTACAATTTAGTCAATAAAGGCCTACTATTGGAGCGAAACGGAATGCTTCGAAGCTCCTGTTTCGGCTGCACGAACTCCGAGAGGATTGGAAGAGACCTCATCTGAAAGGTGGATTCACAACGATCGAGTGTGTCGAACGTCAGCCCACAAGCTCAAACTTAAGGGTTCAAAAGTTCTGCCGAAATCACATAGGTCGTCATGTTACAATTTAGTCAATAAAGGCCTATTACTGGAGCGAAACGGAATGCTTCGACGCTCGTGTTTCGGCCGCACGACCTCCGAGAGGCTTGGAAAAGACGTCATCTGAAAGGTGGCTTCAAAACGATCGAGTGTGTCGAATGTCAGCCTACTAGCTCAAACTTAAGGGTTCAAAAGTTCTGCCGAAATCACATAGGTCGTCATGTTCCAAATTACTGAATAAAGGCCTACTACTGGAGCGAAACGGAATGCTTCGACGCTCGTGTTTCAGCCGCACGACCTCCGAAAGGCTTGGAAGAGACCTCATCTGAAAGGTGGATTCAAAACGATCGAGTGTGTTGAATGTCAGTCTACTAGCTCAAACTTAAAGGTTCAAAAGTTCTGCCTAAATCACATAGGTCGTCATGTTACATTTTAGTCAATAAAGGCTTCCTACTGGAGCTAAACGGAATGATTCGACGCTCGTGTTTCGGCCGCACGATCTCCGAGAAGCTTGGAAAAGACGTCATCTGAAAGGTGGATTCAAAACGATCGAGTGTTTCGAAGGTCAGCCTACTAGCTCAAACTTAAGGGTTCAAAAGTTCTCCCGAAATCACATAGGTCGTCATGTTACAATTTAGTCAATAAAGGACTACTACTGGAGCGAAACGGAATGCTTCGACGCTCGTGTTCCGGCCGGACGACCTCCGAGAGGCTTGGAAGAGACCTCATCTGACAGGTGGATTCACAACGATCGACTGTGTCGAACGTCAGCCCATAATCTCAAACTTAAGGGTTCAAAAGTTCTGCCGAAATCACATAGGTCGTCATGTTTTAATTTAGTCAATAAAGGCCTACTACTGGAGCGAAACGGAATGCTTCGACGCTCGTGTTTCAGCCGCACGACCTCCGAGAGGCTTGGAAGAGACCTCATTTGAAAGGTGGATTCAAAACGATCGAGTGCGTCGAAGTCAGCCCACGAGCTCAAACTTAAGGGTTCAAAAGTTCTGCCGAAATCACATAGGTCGTCATGTTACAAATTAGTCAATGTAGGCCCACTACTGGAGCGAAATGGAATGCTTCGACGCTCGTGTTTTCGGCCGCACGACCTCCGAGAGGCTTGGAAGAGACCTCATCTGAAAGGTGGATTCAAAACGATCGAGTGTGTCGAATGTCAGTCTATTAGCTCAAACTTAAAGGTTCAAAAGTTCTGCCTAAATCACATAAGTCGTCATGTTACAATTTCGTCAATAAAGGCCTCCTACTGGAGCGAAACGGAATGCTTCGAAGCTCGTGTTTCGGCTGTACGAACTCCGAGAGGATTGGAAGAGACCTCATCTGAAAGGTGGATTCACAACGATCGAGTGTGTCGAATGTCAGTCTACAAGCTCAAACTTAAAGGTTCAAACGTTCTGCCGAAATCACATCGGTCGTCATGTTACAATTTAGACAATAAAGGCCTACTACTGGAGCGAAACGTAATGCTTCGATGCTCGTGCTTCGGCCGCACGACCTCCGAGAGGCTTGGAAGAGACCTCATCTGAAAGGTGGATTCAAAACGATCAAGTGTGTCGAATGTCAGCCTACTAGCTCAAACTTAAAGGTTCAAAAGTTCTGCCTAAATCACATAGGTCGTCATGTTACAATTTAGTCAATAAAGGCTTCCTACTGGAGCTAAACGGAATGATTCGACGCTCGTGTTTCGGCCGCACGATCTCCGAGAAGCTTGGAAAAGACGTCATCTGAAAGGTGGATACAAAACGATCGAGTGTTTCGAAGGTCAGCCTACTAGCTAAAACTTAAGGGTTCAAAAGTTCTGCCGAAATCACATAGGTCGTCATGTTACAATTTAGTCAATAAAGGACTACTACTGGAGCGAAACGGAATGCTTCGACGCTCGTGTTCCGGCCGGACGACCTCCGAGAGGCTTGGAAGAGACCTCATCTGAAAGGTGGATTCACAACGATCGAGTGTGTCGAACGTCAGCCCATAATCTCAAACTTAAGGGTTCAAAAGTTCTGCCGAAATCACATAGGTCGTCATGTTTTAATTTAGTCAATAAAGGCCTACTACTGGAGCGAAACGGAATGCTTCGACGCTCGTGTATCAGCCGCACGACCTCCGAGAGGCTTGGAAGAGACCTCATTTGAAAGGTGGATTCAAAACGATCGAGTGTGTCGAAAGTCAGTCTATTAGCTCAAACTTAAAGGTTCAAAAGTTCTGCCGAAATCACATAGGTCGTCATGTTACAATTTAGTCAATAAAGGCCTTATACTGGAGCGAAACGGAATGCTTCGACGCTCGTGTTTCGGCCGCAGGACCTCCGAGAGGCTTGGAAAAGACGTCATCTGAAAGGTGGATTCACAACGATCGAGTGTGTCAAACGTCAGCCCACTAGTTCAAACTTAAGAGTTCAAAAGTTCTGCCGAAATCACATAGGTCGTCATGTTACAATTTAGTCAATATAGGCCTACTACTGGAGCGAAACGGAATGCTTCGACGGTCGTGTTTCGGCCGCACGACCTCCGAGAGGCTTGGAAGAGACCTCATCTGAAAGGTGGATTCAAAACGATCGAGTGTGTCGAATGTCAGTCTACTAGCTCAAACTTAAAGGTTCAAAAGTTCTGCCTAAATCACAGAAGTCGTCATGTTACAATTTCGTCAATAAATGCCTCCTACTGGAGCGAAACGGAATGCTTCGACGCTCGTGTTTCGGCCGCACGACCTCCGAGAGGCTTGGAAGAGACCTCATCTGAAAGGTGGATTCACAACGATCGAGTGTGTCAAACGTCAGCCCACTAGTTCAAACTTAAGGGTTCAAAAGTTCTGCCGAAATCACATAGGTCGACATGTTACAATTTAGTCAATAAAGGCCTACTACTGGAGCGAAACTGAATGCTTTGACAGTCGCCGCTCGGCCGCACGAACTCCGAGAGGATTGCAAGAGACCTCATCTGAAAGGTGGATTCAAAACGATCGAGTGTGTCGAATGTCAGTCTACAAGCTCAAACTTAAAGGTTCAAAAGTTCTGCCGAAATCACATAGGTCGTCATGTTTCAATTTAGTCAATAAAGGCCAACTACTGGAGCGAAACGGAAGGCTTCGACGCTCGTGTTTGAGCCGCACGACCTCCGAGAGGCTTAAGAGACCTCATCTGAAAGGTGGATTCACAACGATCGAGTGTGTCGAACGTCAGCCCACAAGCTCAAACTTAAGGGTTCAAAAGTTCTGCCGAAATCACATAGGTCGTCATGTTTCAATTTCGTCAATAAAGGCCTACTACTGGAGCGAAACGGAATGATTCGACGCTCGTGTTTCGGCCGCACGATCTCCGAGAGGCTTGGAAGAGACCTCATCTGAAAGGTGGATTCACAACGATCGAGTGTGTCAAACGTCAGCCCACTAGTTCAAAATTAAGGGTTCAAAAGTTCTTCCGAAATCACATAGGTCGTCATGTTTCAATTTAGTCAATAAAGGCCTACTACTGGAGCGAAACGGAATGCTTCGACGCTCGTGTTTCAGCCGCACGACCTCCGAGAGGCTTGGAAGAGACCTCATCTGAAAGGTGGATTCAAAACGATCAAGTGTGTCGAATGTCAGCCTACTAGCTCAAACTTAAGGGTTCTAAAGTTCTGCCGAAATCACATAGGTCGACATGTTACAATTTAGTCAATAAAGGCCTACGACTGGAGCGAAACTGAATGCTTTGACAGTCGCCGCTCGGCCGCACGAATTCCGAGAGGATTGCAAGAGACCTCATCTGAAAGGTGGATTCAAAACGATCGAGTGTGTCGAATGTCAGTCTACTAGCTCAAACTTAAAGGTTCAAAAGTTCTGCCGAAATCACAAAGGTCATCATGTGACAATTTAGTCAATAAAGGCCTACTCCTGGAGCGAAACGGAATGCTTCGAAGCTCGTGTTTCGGCTGCACGACCTCCGAGAGGCTTGGAAGAGACCTCATCTGAAAGGTGGATTCACAACGATCGAGTGTGTCAAACGTCAGCCCACTAGCTCAAACTTAAGGGTTCAAAAGTTCTGCCGAAATCACATAGGTCGTCATGTTTCAATTTAGTCAATAAAGGCCAACTACTGGAGCGAAACGGAATGCTTCGACGCTCGTGTTTCAGCCGCACGACCTCCGACAGGCTTGGAAGAGACCTCATCTGAAAGGTGGTTTCACAACGATCGAGTGTGTCGAACGTCAGCCCACAAGCTCAAACTTAAGGGTTCAAAAGTTCTGCCGAAATCACATAGGTCGTCATGTTACAATTTAGTCAATAAAGGACTAGTACTGGAGCGAAACGGAATGCTTCGACGCTCGTGTTTCGGTCGCATGACTTACGAGAGGCTTGGAAGAGACCTCATCTGAAAGGTGGATTCACAACGATCGAGTGTGTCGAACGTCAGCCCACAATCTCAAACTTAAGGGTTCAAAAGTTCTGCCGAAATCATATCGGTCGTCATGTTACAATTTAGTCAATAAAGGCCTACGACTGGAGCGAAACGGAATGCTTCGACGCTTGTGTTTCGGCCGCACGACCTCAGAGAGGCTTGGAAGAGACCTCATCTGAAAGGTGGATTCACAACGATCGAGTGTGTCGAATGTCAGCCCACAATCTCAAACTTAAGGGTTCAAAGGTTCTGCCGAAATCACATAGGTCGTCATGTTACAATTTAGTCAAGAAAGGCCTACTACTGGAGCGAAACGGAATGCTTCGACGCTCGTGTTTCAGCCGCACGACCTCCGAGAGGCTTGGAAGAGACCTCATTTGAAAGGTGGATTCAAAACGATCGAGTGTGTCGAAAGTCAGTCTATTAGCTCAAACTTAAAGGTTCAAAAGTTCTGCCGAAATCACATAGGTCGTCATGTTACAATTTAGTCAATAAAGGCCTCCTACTGGAGCGAAACGGAATGCTTCGACGCTCGTGTTTCGGCCGCAGGACCTCCGAGAGGCTTGGAAAAGACGTCATCTGAAAGGTGGATTCACAACGATCGAGTGTGTCAAACGTCAGCCCACTAGTTCAAACTTAAGGGTTCAAAAGTTCTGCCGAAATCACATAGGTCGTCATGTTACAATTTAGTCAATATAGGCCTACTACTGGAGCGAAACGGAATGCTTCGACGGTCGTGTTTCGGCCGCACGACCTCCGAGAGGCTTGGAAGAGACCGCATCTGAAAGGTGGATTCAAAACGATCGAGTGTGTCGAATGTCAGTTTACTAGCTCAAACTTAAAGGTTCAAAAGTTCTGCCTAAATCACATAAGTCGTCATGTTACAATTTCGTCAATGAAGGCCTCCTACTGGAGCGAAACGGAATGCTTCGACGGTCGTGTTTCGGCCGCACGACCTCCGAGAGGCTTGGAAGAGACCTCATCTGAAAGGTGGATTCAAAACGATCGAGTGTGTCGAATGTCAGTCTACTAGCTAAAACTTAAAGGTTCAAAAGTTCTGCCTAAATCACATAAGTCGTCATGTTACAATTTCGTCAATGAAGGCCTCCTACTGGAGCGAAACGGAATGCTTCGACGCTCGTGTTTCAGCCGCACGACCTCCGAGAGGCTTGGAAGAGACCTCATCTGAAAGGTGGATTCACAACGATCGAGTGTGTCAAACGTCAGCCCACTAGTTCAAACTTAAGGGTTCAAAAGTTCTGCCGAAATCACATAGGTCGACATGTTACAATTTAGTCAATAAAGGCCTACTACTGGAGCGAAACTGAATGCTTTGACAGTCGCCGCTCGGCCGCACGAACTCCGAGAGGATTGCAAGAGACCTCATCTGAAAGGTGGATTCAAAACGATCGAGTGTGTCGAATGTCAGTCTACAAGCTCAAACTTAAAGGTGCAAAAGTTCTGCCGAAATCACAAAGGTCATCATGTGACAATTTAGTCAATAAAGGCCTACTCCTGGAGCGAAACGGAATGCTTCGAAGCTCGTGTTTGAGCCGCACGACCTCCGAGAGGCTTGGAAGAGACCTCATCTGAAAGGTGGATTCACAACAATCGAGTGTGTCGAACGTCAGCCCACAAGCTCAAACTTAAGGGTTCAAAAGTTCTGCCGAAATCACATACGTCGTCATGTTACAATTTAGTCAATAAAGGCCAACTACTGGAGCGAAACGGAAGGCTTCGACGCTCGTGTTTGAGCCGCACGACCTCCGAGAGGCTTAAGAGACCTCATCTGAAAGGTGGATTCACAACGATCGAGTGTGTCGAACGTCAGCCCACAAGCTCAAACTTAAGGGTTCAAAAGTTCTGCCGAAATCACATAGGTCGTCATGTTACAATTTAGTCAATAAAGGCCAACTACTGGAGCGAAACGGAATGCTTCGACGCTCGTGTTTCAGCCGCACGACCTCCGAGAGGCTTGGAAGAGACCTCATCTGAAAGGTGGTTTCACAACGATCGAGTGTGTCGAACGTCAGCCCACAAGCTCAAACTTAAGGGTTCAAAGGTTCTGCCGAAATCACATAGGTCGTCATGTTACAATTTAGTCAATAAAGGACTAGTACTGGAGCGAAACGGAATGCTTCGACTCTCGTGTTTCGGTCGCACGACTTACGAGAGGCTTGGAAGAGACCTCATCTGAAAGGTGGATTCAAAACGATCGAGTGTGTCGAATGTCAGCCTACTAGCTCAAACTTAAGGGTTCAAAAGTTCTGCCGAAATCACATAGGTCGTCATGTTACAATTTAGTCAATAAAGGCCAACTACTGGAGCGAAACGGAATGGTTCGAAGCTCGTGTTTTGGCTGCACGAACTCCGAGAGGATTGGAAGAGACATCATCTGAAAGGTGGATTCACAACAATCGAGTGTGTCGAACGTCAGCCCACTAGCTCAAACTTAAGGGATCAAAAGTTCTGCCGAAATCACATAGGTCGTCATGTTTCAATTTCGTCAATAAAGGCCTACTACTGGAGCGAAACGGAATGATTCGACGCTCGTGTTTCGGCCGCACGACCTCCGAGAGGCTTGGAAGAGACCTCATCTGAAAGGTGGATTCACAACGATCAAGTGTGTCGAATGTCAGCCTACTAGCTCAAACTTAAGGGTTCAAAAGTTCTGCCGAAATCACATAGGTCGACATGTTTCAATTTAGTCAATAAAGGCCTACTACTGGAGCGAAACGGAAGGCTTCGACGCTCGTGTTTGAGCCGCACGACCTCCGAGAGGCTTGGAAGAGACCTCATCTGAAAGGTGGATTCACAACGATCGAGTGTGTCGAACGTCAGCCCACAAGCTCAAACTTAAGGGTTCAAAAGTTCTGCCGAAATCACATAGGTCGTCATGTTACAATTTAGTCAATAAAGGCCAACTACTGGAGCGAAACGGAATGGTTCGAAGCTCGTGTTTTGGCTGCACGAACTCCGAGAGGATTGGAAGAGACATCATCTGAAAGGTGGATTCACAACGATCGAGTGTGTCGAACGTCAGCCCACTAGCTCAAACTTAAGGGATCAAAAGTTCTGCCGAAATCACATAGGTCGTCATGGTTCAATTTCGTCAATAAAGGCCTACTACTGGAGCGAAACGGAATGATTCGACGCTCGTGTTTCGGCCGCACGACCTCCGAGAGGCTTGGAAGAGACCTCATCTGAAAGGTGGATTCACAACGATCGAGTGTGTCAAACGTCAGCCCACTAGTTCAAAATTAAGGGTTCAAAAGTTCTTCCGAAATCACATAGGTCGTCATGTTTCAATTTAGTCAATAAAGGCCTACTACTGGAGCGAAACGGAATGCTTCGACGCTCGTGTTTCAGCCGCACGACCTCCGAGAGGCTTGCAAGAGACCTCATCTGAAAGGTGGATTCAAAACGATCAAGTGTGTCGAATGTCAGCCTACTAGCTCAAACTTAAGGGTTCTAAAGTTCTGCCGAAATCACATAGGTCGACATGTTACAATTTAGTCAATAAAGGCCTACGACTGGAGCGAAACTGAATGCTTTGACAGTCGCCGCTCGGCCGCACGAACTCCGAGAGGATTGCAAGAGACCTCATCTGAAAGGTGGATTCAAAAGGATCGAGTGTGTCGAATGTCAGTCTACTAGCTCAAACTTAAGGGTTCAAAAGTTCTGCCGAAATCACATAGGTCGTCATGTTACAATTTAGTCAATAAAGGACTAGTACTGGAGCGAAACGGAATGCTTCGACGCTCGTGTTTCGGTCGCACGACTTACGAGAGGCTTGGAAGAGACCTCATCTGAAAGGTGGATTCACAACGATCGAGTGTGTCGAACGTCAGCCCACAATCTCAAACTTAAGGGTTCAAAAGTTCTGCCGAAATCACATAGGTCGTCATGTTTCAATTTAGTCAATAAAGGCCAACTACTGGAGCGAAACGGAAGGCTTCGACGCTCGTGTTTGAGCCGCACGACCTCCGAGAGGCTTGGAAGAGACCTCATCTGAAAGGTGGATTCACAACGATCGAGTGTGTCGAACGTCAGCCCACAAGCTCAAACTTAAGGGTTCAAAAGTTCTGCCGAAATCACAAAGGTCGTCATGTTACAATTTAGTCAATAAAGGCCAACTACTGGAGCGAAACGGAATGGTTCGAAGCTCGTGTTTTGGCTGCACGAACTCCGAGAGGATTGGAAGAGACATCATCTGAAAGGTTGATTCACAACGATCGAGTGTGTCGAACGTCAGCCCACTAGCTCAAACTTAAGGGATCAAACGTTCTGCCGAAATCACATAGGTCGTCATGTTTCAATTTCGTCAATAAAGGCCTACTACTGGAGCGAAACGGAATGATTCGACGCTCGTGTTTCGGCCGCACGACCTCCGAGAGGCTTGGAAGAGACCTCATCTGAAAGGTGGATTCACAACGATCGAGTGTGTCAAACGTCAGCCCACTAGTTCAAAATTAAGGGTTCAAAAGTTCTTCCGAAATCACATAGGTCGTCATGTTTCAATTTAGTCAATAAAGGCCTACTACTGGAGCAAAACGGAATGCTTCGACGCTCGTGTTTCAGCCGCACGACCTCCGAGAGGCTTGGAAGAGACCTCATCTGAAAGGTGGATTCAAAACGATCGAGTGTGTCGAATGTCAGCCTACTAGCTCAAACTTAAGGGTTCTAAAGTTCTGCCGAAATCACATAGGTCGACATGTTACAATTTAGTCAATAAAGGCCTACGACTGGAGCGAAACTGAATGCTTTGACAGTCGCCGCTCGGCCGCACGAACTCCGAGAGGATTGCAAGAGACCTCATTTGAAAGGTGGATTCAAAACGATCGAGTGTGTCGAATGTCAGCCTACTAGCTCAAACTTAAGGGTTCTAAAGTTCTGCCGAAATCACAAAAGTCGACATGTTACAATTTAGTCAATAAAGGCCTACGACTGGAGCGAAACTGAATGCTTTGACAGTCGCCGCTCGGCCGCACGAACTCCGAGAGGATTGCAAGAGACCTCATCTGAAAGGTGGATTCAAAACGATCGAGTGTGTCGAATGTCGGTCTACTAGCTCAAACTTAAAGGTTCAAAAGTTCTGCCGAAATCACAAAGGTCATCATGTGACAATTTAGTCAATAAAGGCCTACTCCTGGAGCGAAACGGAATGCTTCGAAGCTCGTGTTTCGGCTGCACGACCCCCGAGAGGCTTGGAAGAGACCTCATCTGAAAGGTGGATTCACAACGATCGAGTGTGTCGAACGTCAGCCCACAATCTCAAACTTAAGGGTTCAAAAGTTCTGCCGAAATCACATAGGTCTTCATGTTACAATTTAGTCAAGAAAGGCCTACTATTGGAGCGAAACGGAATGCTTCGAAGCTCGTGTTTCGGCTGCACGAACTCAGAGAGGATTGGAAGAGACCTCATCTGAAAGGTGGATTCACAACGATCGAGTGTGTCAAACGTCAGCCCACTAGCTCAAACTTAAGGGTTCAAAAGTTCTGCCGAAATCACATAGGTCGTCATGTTTCAATTTAGTCAATAAAGGCCAACTACTGGAGCGAAACGGAATGCTACGACGCTCGTGTTTCAGCCGCACGACCTCTGAGAGGCTTGGAAGAGACCTCATCTGAAAGGTGGATTCACAACGATCGAGTGTGTCGAACGTCAGCCCACAAGCTAAATCTTAAGGGTTCAAAAGTTCTGCCGAAATCACATAGGTCGTCATGTTACAATTTAGTCAATAAAGGACTAGTAATGGAGCGAAACGGAATGCTTCGACGCTCGTGTTTCGTTCGCACGACTTACGAGAGGCTTGGAAGAGACCTCATCTGAAAGGTGGATTCACAACGATCGAGTGTGTCGAACGTCAGCCCACAATCTCAAACTTAAGGGTTCAAAAGTTCTGCCGAAATCATATCGGTCGTCATGTTACAATTTAGTCAATAAAGGCCTACGACTGGAGCGAAACGGAATGCTTCGACGCTTGTGTTTCGGCCGCACGACCTCCGAGAGGCTTGGAAGAGACCTCATCTGAAAGGTGGATTCACAACGATCGAGTGTGTCAAACGTCAGACCACTAGCTCAAACTTAAGGGTTCAAAAGTTCTGCCGAAATCACATAGGTCGTCATGTTACAATTTAGTCAATAAAGGCCTACTCCTGGAGCGAAACGGAATGCTTCGACGCTCGTGTTTCAGCCGCACGACCTCCGAGAGGATTGGAAGAGACCTCATTTGAAAGGTGGATTCAAAACGATCGTGTGCGTCGAAGTCAGCCCACGAGCTCAAACTTAAGGGTTCAAAAGTTCTGCCGAAATCACATAGGTCGTCATGTTACAAATTAGTCAATGTAGGCCTACTACTGGAGCGAAATGGAATGCTTCGACGCTCGTGTTTTCGGCCGCACGACCTCCGAGAGGCTTGGAAGAGACCTCATCTGAAAGGTGGATTCAAAACGATCGAGTGTGTCGAAAGTCAGTCTATTAGCTCAAACTTAAAGGTTCAAAAGTTCTGCCGAAATCACATAGGTCGTCATGTTACAATTTAGTCAATAAAGGCCTCCTACTGGAGGGAAACGGAATGCTTCGACGCTCGTGTTTCGGCCGCAGGACCTCCGAGAGGCTTGGAAAAGACGTCATCTGAAAGGTGGATTCAAAACGATCGAGTGTGTCAAATTTCAGCCTTCAAGCTCAAACTTAAGGGTTCAAAAGTTCTGCCGAAATCACATAGGTCGTCATGTTACAATTTAGTCAATATAGGCCTACTACTGGAGCGAAACGGAATGCTTCGACGCTCGTGTTTCGGCCGCACGACCTCCGAGAAGCTTGGAAAAGACGTCATCTGAAAGGTGGATTCAAAACGATCGAGTGTCTCGAAGGTCAGCCTACTAGCTCAAACTATAGGGTTCTAAAGTTCTGCCGAAATCACATAGGTCGACATGTTACAATTTAGTCAATAAAGGCCTACTACTGGAGCGAAACTGAATGCTTTGACAGTCGCCGCTCGGCCGCACGACCTCCGAGAGGATTGCAATAGACCTCATCTGAAAGGTGGATTCAAAACGATCGAGTGTGTCGAGAGTCAGTCTATTAGCTCAAACTTAAAGGTTCAAAAGTTCTGCCGAAATCACATAGGTCGTCATGTTACAATTTAGTCAATAAAGGCCTCCTACTGGAGGGAAACGGAATGCTTCGACGCTCGTGTTTCGGCCGCAGGACCTCCGAGAGGCTTGGAAGAGACCTCATCTGAAAGGTGGTTTCACAACGATCGAGTGTGTCGAACGTCAGCCCACAATCTCAAACTTAAGGGTTCAAAAGTTCTGCCGAAATCACATAGGTCGTCATGTTTCAATTTAGTCAATAAAGGCCTACTATTGGAGCGAAACGGAATGCTTCGAAGCTCGTGTTTCGGCTGCACGAACTCAGAGAGGATTGGAAGAGACCTCATCTGAAAGGTGGATTCACAACGATCGAGTGTGTCAAATGTCAGCCCACTAGCTCAAACTTAAGGGTTCAAAAGTTCTGCCGAAATCACATAGTTCGTCATGTTTCAATTTAGTCAATAAAGGCCAACTACTGGAGCGAAACGGAATGCTACGACGCTCGTGTTTCAGCCGCACGACCTCCGAGAGGCTTGGAAGAGACCTCATCTGAAAGGTGGATTCACAACGATCGAGTGTGTCGAACGTCAGCCCACAAGCTAAAACTTAAGGGTTCAAAAGTTCTGCCGAAATCACATAGGTCGTCATGTTACAATTTAGTCAATAAAGGACTAGTAATGGAGCGAAACGGAATGCTTCGACGCTCGTGTTTCGGTCGCACGACTTACGAGAGGCTTGGAAGAGACCTCATCTGAAAGGTGGATTCACAACGATCGAGTGTGTCGAACGTCAGCCCACAATCTCAAACTTAAGGGTTCAAAAGTTCTGCCGAAATCATATCGGTCGTCATGTTACAATTTAGTCAATAAAGGCCTACGACTGGAGCGAAACGGAATGCTTCGACGCTTGTGTTTCGGCCGCACGACCTCCGAGAGGCTTGGAAGAGACCTCATCTGAAAGGTGGATTCACAACGATCGAGTGTGTCAAACGTCAGACCACTAGCTCAAACTTAAGGGTTCAAAAGTTCTGCCGAAATCACATAGGTCGTCATGTTTCAATTTAGTCAATAAAGGCCTACTATTGGAGCGAAACGGAATGCTTCGAAGCTCGTGTTTCGGCTGCACGAACTCAGAGAGGATTGGAAGAGACCTCATCTGAAAGGTGGATTCACAACGATCGAGTGTGTCAAATGTCAGCCCACTAGCTCAAACTTAAGGGTTCAAAAGTTCTGCCGAAATCACATAGTTCGTCATGTTTCAATTTAGTCAATAAAGGCCAACTACTGGAGCGAAACGGAATGCTACGACGCTCGTGTTTCAGCCGCACGACCTCCGAGAGGCTTGGAAGAGACCTCATCTGAAAGGTGGATTCACAACGATCGAGTGTGTCGAACGTCAGCCCACAAGCTAAAACTTAAGGGTTCAAAAGTTCTGCCGAAATCACATAGGTCGTCATGTTACAATTTAGTCAATAAAGGACTAGTAATGGAGCGAAACGGAATGCTTCGACGCTCGTGTTTCGGTCGCACGACTTACGAGAGGCTTGGAAGAGACCTCATCTGAAAGGTGGATTCACAACGATCGAGTGTGTCGAACGTCAGCCCACAATCTCAAACTTAAGGGTTCAAAAGTTCTGCCGAAATCATATCGGTCGTCATGTTACAATTTAGTCAATAAAGGCCTACGACTGGAGCGAAACGGAATGCTTCGACGCTTGTGTTTCGGCCGCACGACCTCCGAGAGGCTTGGAAGAGACCTCATCTGAAAGGTGGATTCACAACGATCGAGTGTGTCAAACGTCAGACCACTAGCTCAAACTTAAGGGTTCAAAAGTTCTGCCGAAATCACATAGGTCGTCATGTTACAATTTAGTCAATAAAGGCCTACTCCTGGAGCGAAACGGAATGCTTCGACGCTCGTGTTTCAGCCGCACGACCTCCGAGAGGATTGGAAGAGACCTCATTTGAAAGGTGGATTCAAAACGATCGTGTGCGTCGAAGTCAGCCCACGAGCTCAAACTTAAGGGTTCAAAAGTTCTGCCGAAATCACATAGGTCGTCATGTTACAAATTAGTCAATGTAGGCCTACTACTGGAGCGAAATGGAATGCTTCGACGCTCGTGTTTTCGGCCGCACGACCTCCGAGAGGCTTGGAAGAGACCTCATCTGAAAGGTGGATTCAAAACGATCGAGTGTGTCGAAAGTCAGTCTATTAGCTCAAACTTAAAGGTTCAAAAGTTCTGCCGAAATCACATAGGTCGTCATGTTACAATTTAGTCAATAAAGGCCTCCTACTGGAGGGAAACGGAATGCTTCGACGCTCGTGTTTCGGCCGCAGGACCTCCGAGAGGCTTGGAAAAGACGTCATCTGAAAGGTGGATTCAAAACGATCGAGTGTGTCGAATGTCAGCCTTCAAGCTCAAACTTAAGGGTTCAAAAGTTCTGCCGAAATCACATAGGTCGTCATGTTACAATTTAGTCAATATAGGCCTACTACTGGAGCGAAACGGAATGCTTCGACGCTCGTGTTTCGGCCGCACGACCTCCGAGAAGCTTGGAAAAGACGTCATCTGAAAGGTGGATTCAAAACGATCGAGTGTCTCGAAGGTCAGCCTACTAGCTCAAACTATAGGGTTCTAAAGTTCTGCCGAAATCACATAGGTCGACATGTTACAATTTAGTCAATAAAGGCCTACTACTGGAGCGAAACTGAATGCTTTGACAGTCGCCGCTCGGCCGCACGACCTCCGAGAGGATTGCAATAGACCTCATCTGAAAGGTGGATTCAAAACGATCGAGTGTGTCGAGAGTCAGTCTATTAGCTCAAACTTAAAGGTTCAAAAGTTCTGCCGAAATCACATAGGTCGTCATGTTACAATTTAGTCAATAAAGGCCTCCTACTGGAGGGAAACGGAATGCTTCGACGCTCGTGTTTCGGCCGCAGGACCTCCGAGAGGCTTGGAAGAGACCTCATCTGAAAGGTGGTTTCACAACGATCGAGTGTGTCGAACGTCAGCCCACAATCTCAAACTTAAGGGTTCAAAAGTTCTGCCGAAATCACATAGGTCGTCATGTTTCAATTTAGTCAATAAAGGCCTACTATTGGAGCGAAACGGAATGCTTCGAAGCTCGTGTTTCGGCTGCACGAACTCAGAGAGGATTGGAAGAGACCTCATCTGAAAGGTGGATTCACAACGATCGAGTGTGTCAAATGTCAGCCCACTAGCTCAAACTTAAGGGTTCAAAAGTTCTGCCGAAATCACATAGGTCGTCATGTTTCAATTTAGTCAATAAAGGCCAACTACTGGAGCGAAACGGAATGCTACGACGCTCGTGTTTCAGCCGCACGACCTCCGAGAGGCTTGGAAGAGACCTCATCTGAAAGGTGGATTCACAACAATCGAGTGTGTCGAACGTCAGCCCACAAGCTAAAACTTAAGGGTTCAAAAGTTCTGCCGAAATCACATAGGTCGTCATGTTACAATTTAGTCAATAAAGGACTAGTAATGGAGCGAAACGGAATGCTTCGACGCTCGTGTTTCGGTCGCACGACTTACGAGAGGCTTGGAAGAGACCTCATCTGAAAGGTGGATTCACAACGATCGAGTGTGTCGAACGTCAGCCCACAATCTCAAACTTAAGGGTTCAAAAGTTCTGCCGAAATCATATCGGTCGTCATGTTACAATTTAGTCAATAAAGGCCTACGACTGGAGCGAAACGGAATGCTTCGACGCTTGTGTTTCGGCCGCACGACCTCCGAGAGGCTTGGAAGAGACCTCATCTGAAAGGTGGATTCACAACGATCGAGTGTGTCAAACGTCAGACCACTAGCTCAAACTTAAGGGTTCAAAAGTTCTGCCGAAATCACATAGGTCGTCATGTTTCAATTTAGTCAATAAAGGCCTACTATTGGAGCGAAACGGAATGCTTCGACGCTTGTGTTTCGGCCGCACGACCTCCGAGAGGCTTGGAAGAGACCTCATCTGAAAGGTGGATTCACAACGATCGTGTGCGTCGAAGTCAGCCCACGAGCTCAAACTTAAGGGTTCAAAAGTTCTGCCGAAATCACATAGGTCGTCATGTTACAAATTAGTCAATGTAGGCCTACTACTGGAGCGAAATGGAATTCTTCGACGCTCGTGTTTTCGGCCGCACGACCTCCGAGAGGCTTGGAAGAGACCTCATCTGAAAGGTGGATTCAAAACGATCGAGTGTGTCGAAAGTCAGTCTATTAGCTCAAACTTAAAGGTTCAAAAGTTCTGCCGAAATCACATAGGTCGTCATGTTACAATTTAGTCAATAAAGGCCTCCTACTGGAGGGAAACGGAATGCTTCGACGCTCGTGTTTCGGCCGCAGGACCTCCGAGAGGCTTGGAAAAGACGTCATCTGAAAGGTGGATTCAAAACGATCGAGTGTGTCGAATGTCAGCCTACTAGCTCAAACTATAGGGTTCTAAAGTTCTGCCGAAATCACATAGGTCGACATGTTACAATTTAGTCAATAAAGGCCTACTACTGGAGCGAAACTGAATGCTTTGACAGTCGCCGCTCGGCCGCACGACCTCCGAGAGGATTGCAAGAGACCTCATCTGAAAGGTGGATTCAAAACGATCGAGTGTGTCGAAAGTCAGTCTATTAGCTCAAACTTAAAGGTTCAAAAGTTCTGCCGAAATCACATAGGTCGTCATGTTACAATTTAGTCAATAAAGGCCTCCTACTGGAGGGAAACGGAATGCTTCGACGCTCGTGTTTCGGTCGCACGACTTACGAGAGGCTTGGAAGAGACCTCATCTGAAAGGTGGATTCACAACGATCGAGTGTGTCGAACGTCAGCCCACAATCTCAAACTTAAGGGTTCAAAAGTTCTGCCGAAATCATATCGGTCGTCATGTTACAATTTAGTCAATAAAGGCCTACGACTGGAGCGAAACGGAATGCTTCGACGCTTGTGTTTCGGCCGCACGACCTCCGAGAGGCTTGGAAGAGACCTCATCTGAAAGGTGGATTCACAACGATCGAGTGTGTCAAACGTCAGACCACTAGCTCAAACTTAAGGGTTCAAAAGTTCTGCCGAAATCACATAGGTCGTCATGTTACAATTTAGTCAATAAAGGCCTACTCCTGGAGCGAAACGGAATGCTTCGACGCTCGTGTTTCAGCCGCACGACCTCCGAGAGGATTGGAAGAGACCTCATTTGAAAGGTGGATTCAAAACGATCGTGTGCGTCGAAGTCAGCCCACGAGCTCAAACTTAAGGGTTCAAAAGTTCTGCCGAAATCACATAGGTCGTCATGTTACAAATTAGTCAATGTAGGCCTACTACTGGAGCGAAATGGAATGCTTCGACGCTCGTGTTTTCGGCCGCACGACCTCCGAGAGGCTTGGAAGAGACCTCATCTGAAAGGTGGATTCAAAACGATCGAGTGTGTCGAAAGTCAGTCTATTAGCTCAAACTTAAAGGTTCAAAAGTTCTGCCGAAATCACATAGGTCGTCATGTTACAATTTAGTCAATAAAGGCCTCCTACTGGAGGGAAACGGAATGCTTCGACGCTCGTGTTTCGGCCGCAGGACCTCCGAGAGGCTTGGAAAAGACGTCATCTGAAAGGTGGATTCAAAACGATCGAGTGTGTCGAATGTCAGCCTTCAAGCTCAAACTTAAGGGTTCAAAAGTTCTGCCGAAATCACATAGGTCGTCATGTTACAATTTAGTCAATATAGGCCTACTACTGGAGCGAAACGGAATGCTTCGACGCTCGTGTTTCGGCCGCACGACCTCCGAGAAGCTTGGAAAAGACGTCATCTGAAAGGTGGATTCAAAACGATCGAGTGTCTCGAAGGTCAGCCTACTAGCTCAAACTATAGGGTTCTAAAGTTCTGCCGAAATCACATAGGTCGACATGTTACAATTTAGTCAATAAAGGCCTACTACTGGAGCGAAACTGAATGCTTTGACAGTCGCCGCTCGGCCGCACGACCTCCGAGAGGATTGCAATAGACCTCATCTGAAAGGTGGATTCAAAACGATCGAGTGTGTCGAGAGTCAGTCTATTAGCTCAAACTTAAAGGTTCAAAAGTTCTGCCGAAATCACATAGGTCGTCATGTTACAATTTAGTCAATAAAGGCCTCCTACTGTAGGGAAACGGAATGCTTCGACGCTCGTGTTTCGGCCGCAGGACCTCCGAGAGGCTTGGAAGAGACCTCATCTGAAAGGTGGTTTCACAACGATCGAGTGTGTCGAACGTCAGCCCACAATCTCACACTTAAGGGTTCAAAAGTTCTGCCGAAATCACATAGGTCGTCATGTTTCAATTTAGTCAATAAAGGCCTACTATTGGAGCGAAACGGAATGCTTCGAAGCTCGTGTTTCGGCTGCACGAACTCAGAGAGGATTGGAAGAGACCTCATCTGAAAGGTGGATTCACAACGATCGAGTGTGTCAAATGTCAGCCCACTAGCTCAAACTTAAGGGTTCAAAAGTTCTGCCGAAATCACATAGGTCGTCATGTTTCAATTTAGTCAATAAAGGCCAACTACTGGAGCGAAACGGAATGCTACGACGCTCGTGTTTCAGCCGCACGACCTCCGAGAGGCTTGGAAGAGACCTCATCTGAAAGGTGGATTCACAACAATCGAGTGTGTCGAACGTCAGCCCACAAGCTAAAACTTAAGGGTTCAAAAGTTCTGCCGAAATCACATAGGTCGTCATGTTACAATTTAGTCAATAAAGGACTAGTAATGGAGCGAAACGGAATGCTTCGACGCTCGTGTTTCGGTCGCACGACTTACGAGAGGCTTGGAAGAGACCTCATCTGAAAGGTGGATTCACAACGATCGAGTGTGTCGAACGTCAGCCCACAATCTCAAACTTAAGGGTTCAAAAGTTCTGCCGAAATCATATCGGTCGTCATGTTACAATTTAGTCAATAAAGGCCTACGACTGGAGCGAAACGGAATGCTTCGACGCTTGTGTTTCGGCCGCACGACCTCCGAGAGGCTTGGAAGAGACCTCATCTGAAAGGTGGATTCACAACGATCGAGTGTGTCAAACGTCAGACCACTAGCTCAAACTTAAGGGTTCAAAAGTTCTGCCGAAATCACATAGGTCGTCATGTTACAATTTAGTCAATAAAGGCCTACTCCTGGAGCGAAACGGAATGCTTCGACGCTCGTGTTTCAGCCGCACGACCTCCGAGAGGATTGGAAGAGACCTCATTTGAAAGGTGGATTCAAAACGATCGTGTGCGTCGAAGTCAGCCCACGAGCTCAAACTTAAGGGTTCAAAAGTTCTGCCGAAATCACATAGGTCGTCATGTTACAAATTAGTCAATGTAGGCCTACTACTGGAGCGAAATGGAATTCTTCGACGCTCGTGTTTTCGGCCGCACGACCTCCGAGAGGCTTGGAAGAGACCTCATCTGAAAGGTGGATTCAAAACGATCGAGTGTGTCGAAAGTCAGTCTATTAGCTCAAACTTAAAGGTTCAAAAGTTCTGCCGAAATCACATAGGTCGTCATGTTACAATTTAGTCAATAAAGGCCTCCTACTGGAGGGAAACGGAATGCTTCGACGCTCGTGTTTCGGCCGCAGGACCTCCGAGAGGCTTGGAAAAGACGTCATCTGAAAGGTGGATTCAAAACGATCGAGTGTGTCGAATGTCAGCCTACTAGCTCAAACTATAGGGTTCTAAAGTTCTGCCGAAATCACATAGGTCGACATGTTACAATTTAGTCAATAAAGGCCTACTACTGGAGCGAAACTGAATGCTTTGACAGTCGCCGCTCGGCCGCACGACCTCCGAGAGGATTGCAAGAGACCTCATCTGAAAGGTGGATTCAAAACGATCGAGTGTGTCGAAAGTCAGTCTATTAGCTCAAACTTAAAGGTTCAAAAGTTCTGCCGAAATCACATAGGTCGTCATGTTACAATTTAGTCAATAAAGGCCTCCTACTGGAGGGAAACGGAATGCTTCGACGCTCGTGTTTCGGCCGCAGGACCTCCGAGAGGCTTGGAAGAGACGTCATCTGAAAGGTGGTTTCACAACGATCGAGTGTGTCGAACGTCAGCCCACAATCTCAAACTTAAGGGTTCAAAAGTTCTGCCGAAATCACATAGGTCGTCATGTTTCAATTTAGTCAATAAAGGCCAACTACTGGAGCGAAACGGAAGGCTTCGACGCTCGTGTTTGAGCCGCACGACCTCCGAGAGGCTTGGAAGAGACCTCATCTGAAAGGTGGATTCACAACGATCGAGTGTGTCGAACGTCAGCCCACAAGCTCAAACTTAAGGGTTCAAAAGTTCTGCCGAAATCACATAGGTCGTCATGTTACAATTTAGTCAATAAAGGCCAACTACTGGAGCGAAACGGAATGGTTCGAAGCTCGTGTTTTGGCTGCAGGAACTCCGAGAGGATTGGAAGAGACATCATCTGAAAGGTGGATTCACAACGATCGAGTGTGTCGAACGTCAGCCCACTAGCTCAAATTTAAGGGATCAAAAGTTCTGCCGAAATCACATAGGTCGTCATGTTTCAATTTCGTCAATAAAGGCCTACTACTGGAGCGAAACGGAATGCTTCGACGCTCGTGTTTCAGCCGCACGACCTCCGAGAGGCTTGGAAGAGACCTCATCTGAAAGGTGGATTCAAAACGATCGAGTGTGTTGAATGTCAGTCTACTAGCTCAAACTTAAAGGTTCAAAAGTTCTGCCTAAATCACACAGGTCGTCATGTTACAATTTAGTCAATAAAAGCTTCCTACTGGAGCTAAACGGAATGATTCGACGCTCGTGTTTCGGCCGCACGACCTCCGAGAAGCTTGGAAAAGACGTCATCTGAAAGGTGGATTCAAAACGATCGAGTGTCTCGAAGGTCAGCCTACTAGCTCAAACTTAAGGGTTCTAAAGTTCTGCCGAAATCACATAGGTCGTCATGTTACAATTTAGTCAATATAGGCCTACTACTGGAGCGAAACGGAATGCTTCGACGGTCGTGTTTCGGCCGCACGACCTCCGAGAGGCTTGGAAGAGACCTCATCTGAAAGGTGGATTCAAAACGATCGAGTGTGTCGAATGTCAGTCTACTAGCTCAAACTTAAAGGTTCAAAAGTTCTGCCTAAATCACAGAAGTCGTCATGTTACAATTTCGTCAATAAATGCCTCCTACTGGAGCGAAACGGAATGCTTCGACGCTCGTGTTTCGGCCGCACGACCTCCGAGAGGCTTGGAAGAGACCTCATCTGAAAGGTGGATTCACAACGATCGAGTGTGTCAAACGTCAGCCCACTAGTTCAAACTTAAGGGTTCAAAAGTTCTGCCGAAATCACATAGGTCGACATGTTACAATTTAGTCAATAAAGGCCTACTACTGGAGCGAAACTGAATGCTTTGACAGTCGCCGCTCGGCCGCACGAACTCCGAGAGGATTGCAAGAGACCTCATCTGAAAGGTGGATTCAAAACGATCGAGTGTGTCGAATGTCAGTCTACAAGCTCAAACTTAAAGGTTCAAAAGTTCTGCCGAAATCACATAGGTCGTCATGTTTCAATTTAGTCAATAAAGGCCAACTACTGGAGCGAAACGGAAGGCTTCGACGCTCGTGTTTCGGCCGCACGACCTCCGAGAGGCTTAAGAGACCTCATCTGAAAGGTGGATTCACAACGATCGAGTGTGTCGAACGTCAGCCCACAAGCTCAAACTTAAGGGTTCAAAAGTTCTGCCGAAATCACATAGGTCGTCATGTTTCAATTTCGTCAATAAAGGCCTACTACTGGAGCGAAACGGAATGATTCGACGCTCGTGTTTCGGCCGCACGATCTCCGAGAGGCTTGGAAGAGACCTCATCTGAAAGGTGGATTCACAACGATCGAGTGTGTCAAACGTCAGCCCACTAGTTCAAAATTAAGGGTTCAAAAGTTCTTCCGAAATCACATAGGTCGTCATGTTTCAATTTAGTCAATAAAGGCCTACTACTGGAGCGAAACGGAATGCTTCGACGCTCGTGTTTCAGCCGCACGACCTCCGAGAGGCTTGGAAGAGACCTCATCTGAAAGGTGGATTCAAAACGATCAAGTGTGTCGAATGTCAGCCTACTAGCTCAAACTTAAGGGTTCTAAAGTTCTGCCGAAATCACATAGGTCGACATGTTACAATTTAGTCAATAAAGGCCTACGACTGGAGCGAAACTGAATGCTTTGACAGTCGCCGCTCGGCCGCACGAATTCCGAGAGGATTGCAAGAGACCTCATCTGAAAGGTGGATTCAAAACGATCGAGTGTGTCGAATGTCAGTCTACTAGCTCAAACTTAAAGGTTCAAAAGTTCTGCCGAAATCACAAAGGTCATCATGTGACAATTTAGTCAATAAAGGCCTACTCCTGGAGCGAAACGGAATGCTTCGAAGCTCGTGTTTCGGCTGCACGACCTCCGAGAGGCTTGGAAGAGACCTCATCTGAAAGGTGGATTCACAACGATCGAGTGTGTCAAACGTCAGCCCACTAGCTCAAACTTAAGGGTTCAAAAGTTCTGCCGAAATCACATAGGTCGTCATGTTTCAATTTAGTCAATAAAGGCCAACTACTGGAGCGAAACGGAATGCTTCGACGCTCGTGTTTCAGCCGCACGACCTCCGACAGGCTTGGAAGAGACCTCATCTGAAAGGTGGTTTCACAACGATCGAGTGTGTCGAACGTCAGCCCACAAGCTCAAACTTAAGGGTTCAAAAGTTCTGCCGAAATCACATAGGTCGTCATGTTACAATTTAGTCAATAAAGGACTAGTACTGGAGCGAAACGGAATGCTTCGACGCTCGTGTTTCGGTCGCATGACTTACGAGAGGCTTGGAAGAGACCTCATCTGAAAGGTGGATTCACAACGATCGAGTGTGTCGAACGTCAGCCCACAATCTCAAACTTAAGGGTTCAAAAGTTCTGCCGAAATCATATCGGTCGTCATGTTACAATTTAGTCAATAAAGGCCTACGACTGGAGCGAAACGGAATGCTTCGACGCTTGTGTTTCGGCCGCACGACCTCAGAGAGGCTTGGAAGAGACCTCATCTGAAAGGTGGATTCACAACGATCGAGTGTGTCGAATGTCAGCCCACAATCTCAAACTTAAGGGTTCAAAGGTTCTGCCGAAATCACATAGGTCGTCATGTTACAATTTAGTCAAGAAAGGCCTACTACTGGAGCGAAACGGAATGCTTCGACGCTCGTGTTTCAGCCGCACGACCTCCGAGAGGCTTGGAAGAGACCTCATTTGAAAGGTGGATTCAAAACGATCGAGTGTGTCGAAAGTCAGTCTATTAGCTCAAACTTAAAGGTTCAAAAGTTCTGCCGAAATCACATAGGTCGTCATGTTACAATTTAGTCAATAAAGGCCTCCTACTGGAGCGAAACGGAATGCTTCGACGCTCGTGTTTCGGCCGCAGGACCTCCGAGAGGCTTGGAAAAGACGTCATCTGAAAGGTGGATTCACAACGATCGAGTGTGTCAAACGTCAGCCCACTAGTTCAAACTTAAGGGTTCAAAAGTTCTGCCGAAATCACATAGGTCGTCATGTTACAATTTAGTCAATATAGGCCTACTACTGGAGCGAAACGGAATGCTTCGACGGTCGTGTTTCGGCCGCACGACCTCCGAGAGGCTTGGAAGAGACCGCATCTGAAAGGTGGATTCAAAACGATCGAGTGTGTCGAATGTCAGTTTACTAGCTCAAACTTAAAGGTTCAAAAGTTCTGCCTAAATCACATAAGTCGTCATGTTACAATTTCGTCAATGAAGGCCTCCTACTGGAGAGAAACGGAATGCTTCGACGGTCGTGTTTCGGCCGCACGACCTCCGAGAGGCTTGGAAGAGACCTCATCTGAAAGGTGGATTCAAAACGATCGAGTGTGTCGAATGTCAGTCTACTAGCTAAAACTTAAAGGTTCAAAAGTTCTGCCTAAATCACATAAGTCGTCATGTTACAATTTCGTCAATGAAGGCCTCCTACTGGAGCGAAACGGAATGCTTCGACGCTCGTGTTTCAGCCGCACGACCTCCGAGAGGCTTGGAAGAGACCTCATCTGAAAGGTGGATTCACAACGATCGAGTGTGTCAAACGTCAGCCCACTAGTTCAAACTTAAGGGTTCAAAAGTTCTGCCGAAATCACATAGGTCGACATGTTACAATTTAGTCAATAAAGGCCTACTACTGGAGCGAAACTGAATGCTTTGACAGTCGCCGCTCGGCCGCACGAACTCCGAGAGGATTGCAAGAGACCTCATCTGAAAGGTGGATTCAAAACGATCGAGTGTGTCGAATGTCAGTCTACAAGCTCAAACTTAAAGGTGCAAAAGTTCTGCCGAAATCACAAAGGTCATCATGTGACAATTTAGTCAATAAAGGCCTACTCCTGGAGCGAAACGGAATGCTTCGAAGCTCGTGTTTGAGCCGCACGACCTCCGAGAGGCTTGGAAGAGACCTCATCTGAAAGGTGGATTCACAACAATCGAGTGTGTCGAACGTCAGCCCACAAGCTCAAACTTAAGGGTTCAAAAGTTCTGCCGAAATCACATACGTCGTCATGTTACAATTTAGTCAATAAAGGCCAACTACTGGAGCGAAACGGAAGGCTTCGACGCTCGTGTTTGAGCCGCACGACCTCCGAGAGGCTTAAGAGACCTCATCTGAAAGGTGGATTCACAACGATCGAGTGTGTCGAACGTCAGCCCACAAGCTCAAACTTAAGGGTTCAAAAGTTCTGCCGAAATCACATAGGTCGTCATGTTACAATTTAGTCAATAAAGGCCAACTACTGGAGCGAAACGGAATGCTTCGACGCTCGTGTTTCAGCCGCACGACCTCCGAGAGGCTTGGAAGAGACCTCATCTGAAAGGTGGTTTCACAACGATCGAGTGTGTCGAACGTCAGCCCACAAGCTCAAACTTAAGGGTTCAAAAGTTCTGCCGAAATCACATAGGTCGTCATGTTACAATTTAGTCAATAAAGGACTAGTACTGGAGCGAAACGGAATGCTTCGACTCTCGTGTTTCGGTCGCACGACTTACGAGAGGCTTGGAAGAGACCTCATCTGAAAGGTGGATTCAAAACGATCGAGTGTGTCGAATGTCAGCCTACTAGCTCAAACTTAAGGGTTCAAAAGTTCTGCCGAAATCACATAGGTCGTCATGTTACAATTTAGTCAATAAAGGCCAACTACTGGAGCGAAACGGAATGGTTCGAAGCTCGTGTTTTGGCTGCACGAACTCCGAGAGGATTGGAAGAGACATCATCTGAAAGGTGGATTCACAACAATCGAGTGTGTCGAACGTCAGCCCACTAGCTCAAACTTAAGGGATCAAAAGTTCTGCCGAAATCACATAGGTCGTCATGTTTCAATTTCGTCAATAAAGGCCTACTACTGGAGCGAAACGGAATGATTCGACGCTCGTGTTTCGGCCGCACGACCTCCGAGAGGCTTGGAAGAGACCTCATCTGAAAGGTGGATTCACAACGATCAAGTGTGTCGAATGTCAGCCTACTAGCTCAAACTTAAGGGTTCAAAAGTTCTGCCGAAATCACATAGGTCGACATGTTTCAATTTAGTCAATAAAGGCCTACTACTGGAGCGAAACGGAAGGCTTCGACGCTCGTGTTTGAGCCGCACGACCTCCGAGAGGCTTGGAAGAGACCTCATCTGAAAGGTGGATTCACAACGATCGAGTGTGTCGAACGTCAGCCCACAAGCTCAAACTTAAGGGTTCAAAAGTTCTGCCGAAATCACATAGGTCGTCATGTTACAATTTAGTCAATAAAGGCCAACTACTGGAGCGAAACGGAATGGTTCGAAGCTCGTGTTTTGGCTGCACGAACTCCGAGAGGATTGGAAGAGACATCATCTGAAAGGTGGATTCACAACGATCGAGTGTGTCGAACGTCAGCCCACTAGCTCAAACTTAAGGGATCAAAAGTTCTGCCGAAATCACATAGGTCGTCATGGTTCAATTTCGTCAATAAAGGCCTACTACTGGAGCGAAACGGAATGATTCGACGCTCGTGTTTCGGCCGCACGACCTCCGAGAGGCTTGGAAGAGACCTCATCTGAAAGGTGGATTCACAACGATCGAGTGTGTCAAACGTCAGCCCACTAGTTCAAAATTAAGGGTTCAAAAGTTCTTCCGAAATCACATAGGTCGTCATGTTTCAATTTAGTCAATAAAGGCCTACTACTGGAGCGAAACGGAATGCTTCGACGCTCGTGTTTCAGCCGCACGACCTCCGAGAGGCTTGCAAGAGACCTCATCTGAAAGGTGGATTCAAAACGATCAAGTGTGTCGAATGTCAGCCTACTAGCTCAAACTTAAGGGTTCTAAAGTTCTGCCGAAATCACATAGGTCGACATGTTACAATTTAGTCAATAAAGGCCTACGACTGGAGCGAAACTGAATGCTTTGACAGTCGCCGCTCGGCCGCACGAACTCCGAGAGGATTGCAAGAGACCTCATCTGAAAGGTGGATTCAAAAGGATCGAGTGTGTCGAATGTCAGTCTACTAGCTCAAACTTAAGGGTTCAAAAGTTCTGCCGAAATCACATAGGTCGTCATGTTACAATTTAGTCAATAAAGGACTAGTACTGGAGCGAAACGGAATGCTTCGACGCTCGTGTTTCGGTCGCACGACTTACGAGAGGCTTGGAAGAGACCTCATCTGAAAGGTGGATTCACAACGATCGAGTGTGTCGAACGTCAGCCCACAATCTCAAACTTAAGGGTTCAAAAGTTCTGCCGAAATCACATAGGTCGTCATGTTTCAATTTAGTCAATAAAGGCCAACTACTGGAGCGAAACGGAAGGCTTCGACGCTCGTGTTTGAGCCGCACGACCTCCGAGAGGCTTGGAAGAGACCTCATCTGAAAGGTGGATTCACAACGATCGAGTGTGTCGAACGTCAGCCCACAAGCTCAAACGTAAGGGTTCAAAAGTTCTGCCGAAATCACAAAGGTCGTCATGTTACAATTTAGTCAATAAAGGCCAACTACTGGAGCGAAACGGAATGGTTCGAAGCTCGTGTTTTGGCTGCACGAACTCCGAGAGGATTGGAAGAGACATCATCTGAAAGGTTGATTCACAACGATCGAGTGTGTCGAACGTCAGCCCACTAGCTCAAACTTAAGGGATCAAACGTTCTGCCGAAATCACATAGGTCGTCATGTTTCAATTTCGTCAATAAAGGCCTACTACTGGAGCGAAACGGAATGATTCGACGCTCGTGTTTCGGCCGCACGACCTCCGAGAGGCTTGGAAGAGACCTCATCTGAAAGGTGGATTCACAACGATCGAGTGTGTCAAACGTCAGCCCACTAGTTCAAAATTAAGGGTTCAAAAGTTCTTCCGAAATCACATAGGTCGTCATGTTTCAATTTAGTCAATAAAGGCCTACTACTGGAGCAAAACGGAATGCTTCGACGCTCGTGTTTCAGCCGCACGACCTCCGAGAGGCTTGGAAGAGACCTCATCTGAAAGGTGGATTCAAAACGATCGAGTGTGTCGAATGTCAGCCTACTAGCTCAAACTTAAGGGTTCTAAAGTTCTGCCGAAATCACATAGGTCGACATGTTACAATTTAGTCAATAAAGGCCTACGACTGGAGCGAAACTGAATGCTTTGACAGTCGCCGCTCGGCCGCACGAACTCCGAGAGGATTGCAAGAGACCTCATTTGAAAGGTGGATTCAAAACGATCGAGTGTGTCGAATGTCAGCCTACTAGCTCAAACTTAAGGGTTCTAAAGTTCTGCCGAAATCACAAAAGTCGACATGTTACAATTTAGTCAATAAAGGCCTACGACTGGAGCGAAACTGAATGCTTTGACAGTCGCCGCTCGGCCGCACGAACTCCGAGAGGATTGCAAGAGACCTCATCTGAAAGGTGGATTCAAAACGATCGAGTGTGTCGAATGTCGGTCTACTAGCTCAAACTTAAAGGTTCAAAAGTTCTGCCGAAATCACAAAGGTCATCATGTGACAATTTAGTCAATAAAGGCCTACTCCTGGAGCGAAACGGAATGCTTCGAAGCTCGTGTTTCGGCTGCACGACCCCCGAGAGGCTTGGAAGAGACCTCATCTGAAAGGTGGATTCACAACGATCGAGTGTGTCGAACGTCAGCCCACAATCTCAAACTTAAGGGTTCAAAAGTTCTGCCGAAATCACATAGGTCTTCATGTTACAATTTAGTCAAGAAAGGCCGACTATTGGAGCGAAACGGAATGCTTCGAAGCTCGTGTTTCGGCTGCACGAACTCAGAGAGGATTGGAAGAGACCTCATCTGAAAGGTGGATTCACAACGATCGAGTGTGTCAAACGTCAGCCCACTAGCTCAAACTTAAGGGTTCAAAAGTTCTGCCGAAATCACATAGGTCGTCATGTTTCAATTTAGTCAATAAAGGCCAACTACTGGAGCGAAACGGAATGCTACGACGCTCGTGTTTCAGCCGCACGACCTCTGAGAGGCTTGGAAGAGACCTCATCTGAAAGGTGGATTCACAACGATCGAGTGTGTCGAACGTCAGCCCACAAGCTAAATCTTAAGGGTTCAAAAGTTCTGCCGAAATCACATAGGTCGTCATGTTACAATTTAGTCAATAAAGGACTAGTAATGGAGCGAAACGGAATGCTTCGACGCTCGTGTTTCGTTCGCACGACTTACGAGAGGCTTGGAAGAGACCTCATCTGAAAGGTGGATTCACAACGATCGAGTGTGTCGAACGTCAGCCCACAATCTCAAACTTAAGGGTTCAAAAGTTCTGCCGAAATCATATCGGTCGTCATGTTACAATTTAGTCAATAAAGGCCTACGACTGGAGCGAAACGGAATGCTTCGACGCTTGTGTTTCGGCCGCACGACCTCCGAGAGGCTTGGAAGAGACCTCATCTGAAAGGTGGATTCACAACGATCGAGTGTGTCAAACGTCAGACCACTAGCTCAAACTTAAGGGTTCAAAAGTTCTGCCGAAATCACATAGGTCGTCATGTTACAATTTAGTCAATAAAGGCCTACTCCTGGAGCGAAACGGAATGCTTCGACGCTCGTGTTTCAGCCGCACGACCTCCGAGAGGATTGGAAGAGACCTCATTTGAAAGGTGGATTCAAAACGATCGTGTGCGTCGAAGTCAGCCCACGAGCTCAAACTTAAGGGTTCAAAAGTTCTGCCGAAATCACATAGGTCGTCATGTTACAAATTAGTCAATGTAGGCCTACTACTGGAGCGAAATGGAATGCTTCGACGCTCGTGTTTTCGGCCGCACGACCTCCGAGAGGCTTGGAAGAGACCTCATCTGAAAGGTGGATTCAAAACGATCGAGTGTGTCGAAAGTCAGTCTATTAGCTCAAACTTAAAGGTTCAAAAGTTCTGCCGAAATCACATAGGTCGTCATGTTACAATTTAGTCAATAAAGGCCTCCTACTGGAGGGAAACGGAATGCTTCGACGCTCGTGTTTCGGCCGCAGGACCTCCGAGAGGCTTGGAAAAGACGTCATCTGAAAGGTGGATTCAAAACGATCGAGTGTGTCAAATTTCAGCCTTCAAGCTCAAACTTAAGGGTTCAAAAGTTCTGCCGAAATCACATAGGTCGTCATGTTACAATTTAGTCAATATAGGCCTACTACTGGAGCGAAACGGAATGCTTCGACGCTCGTGTTTCGGCCGCACGACCTCCGAGAAGCTTGGAAAAGACGTCATCTGAAAGGTGGATTCAAAACGATCGAGTGTCTCGAAGGTCAGCCTACTAGCTCAAACTATAGGGTTCTAAAGTTCTGCCGAAATCACATAGGTCGACATGTTACAATTTAGTCAATAAAGGCCTACTACTGGAGCGAAACTGAATGCTTTGACAGTCGCCGCTCGGCCGCACGACCTCCGAGAGGATTGCAATAGACCTCATCTGAAAGGTGGATTCAAAACGATCGAGTGTGTCGAGAGTCAGTCTATTAGCTCAAACTTAAAGGTTCAAAAGTTCTGCCGAAATCACATAGGTCGTCATGTTACAATTTAGTCAATAAAGGCCTCCTACTGGAGGGAAACGGAATGCTTCGACGCTCGTGTTTCGGCCGCAGGACCTCCGAGAGGCTTGGAAGAGACCTCATCTGAAAGGTGGTTTCACAACGATCGAGTGTGTCGAACGTCAGCCCACAATCTCAAACTTAAGGGTTCAAAAGTTCTGCCGAAATCACATAGGTCGTCATGTTTCAATTTAGTCAATAAAGGCCTACTATTGGAGCGAAACGGAATGCTTCGAAGCTCGTGTTTCGGCTGCACGAACTCAGAGAGGATTGGAAGAGACCTCATCTGAAAGGTGGATTCACAACGATCGAGTGTGTCAAATGTCAGCCCACTAGCTCAAACTTAAGGGTTCAAAAGTTCTGCCGAAATCACATAGTTCGTCATGTTTCAATTTAGTCAATAAAGGCCAACTACTGGAGCGAAACGGAATGCTACGACGCTCGTGTTTCAGCCGCACGACCTCCGAGAGGCTTGGAAGAGACCTCATCTGAAAGGTGGATTCACAACGATCGAGTGTGTCGAACGTCAGCCCACAAGCTAAAACTTAAGGGTTCAAAAGTTCTGCCGAAATCACATAGGTCGTCATGTTACAATTTAGTCAATAAAGGACTAGTAATGGAGCGAAACGGAATGCTTCGACGCTCGTGTTTCGGTCGCACGACTTACGAGAGGCTTGGAAGAGACCTCATCTGAAAGGTGGATTCACAACGATCGAGTGTGTCGAACGTCAGCCCACAATCTCAAACTTAAGGGTTCAAAAGTTCTGCCGAAATCATATCGGTCGTCATGTTACAATTTAGTCAATAAAGGCCTACGACTGGAGCGAAACGGAATGCTTCGACGCTTGTGTTTCGGCCGCACGACCTCCGAGAGGCTTGGAAGAGACCTCATCTGAAAGGTGGATTCACAACGATCGAGTGTGTCAAACGTCAGACCACTAGCTCAAACTTAAGGGTTCAAAAGTTCTGCCGAAATCACATAGGTCGTCATGTTACAATTTAGTCAATAAAGGCCTACTCCTGGAGCGAAACGGAATGCTTCGACGCTCGTGTTTCAGCCGCACGACCTCCGAGAGGATTGGAAGAGACCTCATTTGAAAGGTGGATTCAAAACGATCGTGTGCGTCGAAGTCAGCCCACGAGCTCAAACTTAAGGGTTCAAAAGTTCTGCCGAAATCACATAGGTCGTCATGTTACAAATTAGTCAATGTAGGCCTACTACTGGAGCGAAATGGAATGCTTCGACGCTCGTGTTTTCGGCCGCACGACCTCCGAGAGGCTTGGAAGAGACCTCATCTGAAAGGTGGATTCAAAACGATCGAGTGTGTCGAAAGTCAGTCTATTAGCTCAAACTTAAAGGTTCAAAAGTTCTGCCGAAATCACATAGGTCGTCATGTTACAATTTAGTCAATAAAGGCCTCCTACTGGAGGGAAACGGAATGCTTCGACGCTCGTGTTTCGGCCGCAGGACCTCCGAGAGGCTTGGAAAAGACGTCATCTGAAAGGTGGATTCAAAACGATCGAGTGTGTCGAATGTCAGCCTTCAAGCTCAAACTTAAGGGTTCAAAAGTTCTGCCGAAATCACATAGGTCGTCATGTTACAATTTAGTCAATATAGGCCTACTACTGGAGCGAAACGGAATGCTTCGACGCTCGTGTTTCGGCCGCACGACCTCCGAGAAGCTTGGAAAAGACGTCATCTGAAAGGTGGATTCAAAACGATCGAGTGTCTCGAAGGTCAGCCTACTAGCTCAAACTATAGGGTTCTAAAGTTCTGCCGAAATCACATAGGTCGACATGTTACAATTTAGTCAATAAAGGCCTACTACTGGAGCGAAACTGAATGCTTTGACAGTCGCCGCTCGGCCGCACGACCTCCGAGAGGATTGCAATAGACCTCATCTGAAAGGTGGATTCAAAACGATCGAGTGTGTCGAGAGTCAGTCTATTAGCTCAAACTTAAAGGTTCAAAAGTTCTGCCGAAATCACATAGGTCGTCATGTTACAATTTAGTCAATAAAGGCCTCCTACTGGAGGGAAACGGAATGCTTCGACGCTCGTGTTTCGGCCGCAGGACCTCCGAGAGGCTTGGAAGAGACCTCATCTGAAAGGTGGTTTCACAACGATCGAGTGTGTCGAACGTCAGCCCACAATCTCAAACTTAAGGGTTCAAAAGTTCTGCCGAAATCACATAGGTCGTCATGTTTCAATTTAGTCAATAAAGGCCTACTATTGGAGCGAAACGGAATGCTTCGAAGCTCGTGTTTCGGCTGCACGAACTCAGAGAGGATTGGAAGAGACCTCATCTGAAAGGTGGATTCACAACGATCGAGTGTGTCAAATGTCAGCCCACTAGCTCAAACTTAAGGGTTCAAAAGTTCTGCCGAAATCACATAGGTCGTCATGTTTCAATTTAGTCAATAAAGGCCAACTACTGGAGCGAAACGGAATGCTACGACGCTCGTGTTTCAGCCGCACGACCTCCGAGAGGCTTGGAAGAGACCTCATCTGAAAGGTGGATTCACAACAATCGAGTGTGTCGAACGTCAGCCCACAAGCTAAAACTTAAGGGTTCAAAAGTTCTGCCGAAATCACATAGGTCGTCATGTTACAATTTAGTCAATAAAGGACTAGTAATGGAGCGAAACGGAATGCTTCGACGCTCGTGTTTCGGTCGCACGACTTACGAGAGGCTTGGAAGAGACCTCATCTGAAAGGTGGATTCACAACGATCGAGTGTGTCGAACGTCAGCCCACAATCTCAAACTTAAGGGTTCAAAAGTTCTGCCGAAATCATATCGGTCGTCATGTTACAATTTAGTCAATAAAGGCCTACGACTGGAGCGAAACGGAATGCTTCGACGCTTGTGTTTCGGCCGCACGACCTCCGAGAGGCTTGGAAGAGACCTCATCTGAAAGGTGGATTCACAACGATCGAGTGTGTCAAACGTCAGACCACTAGCTCAAACTTAAGGGTTCAAAAGTTCTGCCGAAATCACATAGGTCGTCATGTTACAATTTAGTCAATAAAGGCCTACTCCTGGAGCGAAACGGAATGCTTCGACGCTCGTGTTTCAGCCGCACGACCTCCGAGAGGATTGGAAGAGACCTCATTTGAAAGGTGGATTCAAAACGATCGTGTGCGTCGAAGTCAGCCCACGAGCTCAAACTTAAGGGTTCAAAAGTTCTGCCGAAATCACATAGGTCGTCATGTTACAAATTAGTCAATGTAGGCCTACTACTGGAGCGAAATGGAATTCTTCGACGCTCGTGTTTTCGGCCGCACGACCTCCGAGAGGCTTGGAAGAGACCTCATCTGAAAGGTGGATTCAAAACGATCGAGTGTGTCGAAAGTCAGTCTATTAGCTCAAACTTAAAGGTTCAAAAGTTCTGCCGAAATCACATAGGTCGTCATGTTACAATTTAGTCAATAAAGGCCTCCTACTGGAGGGAAACGGAATGCTTCGACGCTCGTGTTTCGGCCGCAGGACCTCCGAGAGGCTTGGAAAAGACGTCATCTGAAAGGTGGATTCAAAACGATCGAGTGTGTCGAATGTCAGCCTTCAAGCTCAAACTTAAGGGTTCAAAAGTTCTGCCGAAATCACATAGGTCGTCATGTTACAATTTAGTCAATATAGGCCTACTACTGGAGCGAAACGGAATGCTTCGACGCTCGTGTTTCGGCCGCACGACCTCCGAGAAGCTTGGAAAAGACGTCATCTGAAAGGTGGATTCAAAACGATCGAGTGTCTCGAAGGTCAGCCTACTAGCTCAAACTATAGGGTTCTAAAGTTCTGCCGAAATCACATAGGTCGACATGTTACAATTTAGTCAATAAAGGCCTACTACTGGAGCGAAACTGAATGCTTTGACAGTCGCCGCTCGGCCGCACGACCTCCGAGAGGATTGCAAGAGACCTCATCTGAAAGGTGGATTCAAAACGATCGAGTGTGTCGAAAGTCAGTCTATTAGCTCAAACTTAAAGGTTCAAAAGTTCTGCCGAAATCACATAGGTCGTCATGTTTCAATTTAGTCAATAAAGGCCAACTACTGGAGCGAAACGGACGGCTTCGACGCTCGTGTTTGAGCCGCACGACCTCCGAGAGGCTTGGAAGAGACCTCATCTGAAAGGTGGATTCACAACGATCGAGTGTGTCGAACGTCAGCCCACAAGCTCAAACTTAAGGGTTCAAAAGTTCTGCCGAAATCACATAGGTCGTCATGTTACAATTTAGTCAATAAAGGCCAACTACTGGAGCGAAACGGAATGGTTCGAAGCTCGTGTTTTGGCTGCAGGAACTCCGAGAGGATTGGAAGAGACATCATCTGAAAGGTGGATTCACAACGATCGAGTGTGTCGAACGTCAGCCCACTAGCTCAAATTTAAGGGATCAAAAGTTCTGCCGAAATCACATAGGTCGTCATGTTTCAATTTCGTCAATAAAGGCCTACTACTGGAGCGAAACGGAATGCTTCGACGCTCGTGTTTCAGCCGCACGACCTCCGAGAGGCTTGGAAGAGACCTCATCTGAAAGGTGGATTCAAAACGATCGAGTGTGTTGAATGTCAGTCTACTAGCTCAAACTTAAAGGTTCAAAAGTTCTGCCTAAATCACACAGGTCGTCATGTTACAATTTAGTCAATAAAAGCTTCCTACTGGAGCTAAACGGAATGATTCGACGCTCGTGTTTCGGCCGCACGACCTCCGAGAAGCTTGGAAAAGACGTCATCTGAAAGGTGGATTCAAAACGATCGAGTGTCTCGAAGGTCAGCCTACTAGCTCAAACTTAAGGGTTCTAAAGTTCTGCCGAAATCACATAGGTCATCATGTGACAATTTAGTCAACAAAGGCCTACTACTGGAGCGAAACTGAATGCTTTGACAGTCGCCGCTCGGCCGCACGAACTCCGAGAGGATTGGAAAAGACCTCATCTGAAAGGTGGATTCAAAACGATCGAGTGTGTCGAATGCCAGTCTCCTAGCTCCAACTTAAAGGTTCAAAAGTTCTGCCAAAATCACAAAGGTCATCATGTGACAATTTAGTCAATAAAGGCCTACTCCTGGAGCGAAACGGAATGCTTCGACGCTCGTGTTTCAGCCGCACGACCTCCGAGAGGATTGGAAAAGACCTCATTTGAAAGGTGGATTCAAAACGATCGAGTGCGTCGAAGTCAGCCCACGAGCTCAAACTTAAGGGTTCAAAAGTTCTGCCGAAATCACATAGGTCGTCATGTTACAAATTAGTCAATGTAGGCCTACTACTGGAGCGAAATGGAATGCTTCGACGCTCGTGTTTTCGGCCGCACGACCTCCGAGAGGCTTGGAAGAGACCTCATCTGAAAGGTGGATTCAAAACGATCGAGTGTGTCGAAAGTCAGTCTATTAGGTCAAACTTAAAGGTTCAAAAGTTCTGCCGAAATCACATAGGTCGTCATGTTACAATTTAGTCAATAAAGGCCTCCTACTGGAGCGAAACGGAATGCTTCGATGCTCGTGTTTCGGCCGCAGGACCTCTGAGAGGCTTGGAAAAGACGTCATCTGAAAGGTGGATTCAAAACGATCGAGTGTGTCGAATGTCAGCCTACAAGCTCAAACTTAAGGGTTCAAAAGTTCTGCCGAAATCACATAGGTCGTCATGTTACAATTTAGTCAATATAGGCCTACTACTGGAGCGAAACGGAATGCTTCGACGCTCGTGTTTCGGCCGCACGACCTCCGAGAGGCTTGGAAGAGACCTCATCTGAAAGGTGGATTCACAACGATCGAGTGTGTCAAACGTCAGCCCACTAGTTCAAAATTAAGGGTTCAAACGTTCTTCCGAAATCACATAGGTCGTCATGTTTCAATTTAGTCAATAAAGGCATACTACTGGAGCGAAACGGAATGCTTCGACGCTCGTGTTTCAGCCGCACGACCTCCGAGAGGCTTGGAAGAGACCTCATCTGAAAGGTGGATTCAAAACGATCGAGTGTGTCGAATGTCAGCCTACTAGCTCAAACTTAAGGGTTCTAAAGTTCTGCCGAAATCACATAGGTCGTCATGTTACAATTTAGTCAAAGGACTCGTCCTGGAGCGAAACGGAATGCTTCGACGCTCGTGTTTCGGCCGCACGACCTACGAGAGGTTTGGAAGAGACCTCATCTGAAAGGTGGATTCCCAACGATCGAGTGTGTCGAACGTCAGCCCACTAGTTCAAACTTAAGGGATCAAAAGTTCTGCATAAATCACATAGGTCGTCATGTTACAATTTAGTCAATAAAGGCCAACTACTGGAGCGAAACGGAATGCTTCGAAGCTCGTGTTTCGGCTGCACGAACTCCGAGAGGATTGGAAGAGACATCATCTGAAAGGTGGATTCACAACGATCAAGTGTGTCGAACGTCAGCCCACTAGCTCAAACTTAAGGGTTCAAAAGCTCTGCCGAAATCATATCGGTCGTCATGTTACAATTTAGTCAATAAAGGCCTAAGACTGGAGCGAAACGGAATGCTTCGGCGCTTGTGTTTCCTCCGCACGACCTCCGAGAGGCATGGAAGAGACCTCATCTGAAAGGAAGATTCACAACGATCGAGTGTGTCGAACGTCAGCCCACTAGCTCAAACTTAAGGGTTCCAAAGTTCTGCCGAAATCACATAGGTCGTCATGTTTCAATTTAGCCAATAAAGGCCAACTACTGGAGCGAAACGGAATGCTTCGAAGCTCGTGTTTTGGCTGCACGAACTCCGAGAGGTTTGCAAGAGACATCATCTGAAAGGTGGATTCACAACGATCGAGTGTGTCGAACGTCAGCCCACTAGCTCAAACTTAAGGGATCAAAAGTTCTGCCGAAATCACATAGGTCGTCATGTATTAATTTAGTCAATAAAGGCCTACTACTGGAGCGAAACGGAATGCTTCGACGCTCGTGTTTCAGCCGCACGACCTCCGAGAGGCTTGGAAGAGACCTCATCTGAAAGGTGGATTCAAAACGATCGAGTGTGTCGAATGTCAGTCTACTAGCTCAAACTTAAAGGTTCAAAAGTTCTGCCTAAATCACATAGGTCGTCATGTTACAATTTAGTCAATAAAGGCTTCCGACGGGAGCTAAACGGAATGCTACGACGCTCGTGTTTCTGCCGCACTATCTCCGAGAAGCTTGGAAAAGACGTCATCTGAAAGGTGGATTCAAAACGATCGAGTGTTTCGAAGGTCTGCCTACTAGCTCAAACTTAAGGGTTCTAAAGTTCTGCCGAAATCACATAGGTCGACATGTTGCAATTTAGTCAATAAAGGCCTACCACTGGAGCGAAACGGAATGCTTCGAAGCTCGGGTTTCGGCTGCACGAACTCCGAGAGGATTGGAAGAGACCTCATCTGAAAGGTGGATTCACAACGATCGAGTGTGTCGAACGTCAGCCCACTAGCTCAAACTTCAGGGTTCAAAAGCTCTGCCGAAATCATATCGGTCGTCATGTTACAATTTAGTCAATAAAGGCCTAAGAATGGAGCGAAACGGAATGCTTCAACGCTTCTGTTTCGGCCGCACGACCTCCGAGAGGCTTGGAAGAGACCTCATCTGAAAGGTGGATTCACAACGATCGAGTGTGTCGAATGTCAGCCCACAATCTCAAACTTAAGGGTATAAAGGTTCTGCCGAAATCACATAGATCGTCATGTTACAATTTAGTCAATAAAGGCCTTCTATTGGAGCGAAACGGAATGCTTCGGCGCTTGTGTTTCGTCCGCACGACCTCCGAGAGGCATGGAAGAGAACTCATCTGAAAGGTGGATTCACAACGATCGAATGTGTCGAACGTCAGCCCACTAGCTCAAACTTAAGAGTTCAAAAGTTCTGCCGAAATCACATAGGTCGTCATGTTTCAATTTCGTCAATAAAGGCCTACAACTGGAGCGAAACGGAATGCTTCGACGCTCGTGTTTCAGCCGCACGGCCTCCGAGAGGCTTGGAAGAGACCTCATCTGAAAGGTGGATTCACAACAATCAAGTGTGTCGAACGTCAGCCCACAAGCTCAAACTTAAGGGTTCAAAAGTTCTGCCGAAATCACATCGGTCATCATGTTACAATTTAGTCAATAAAGGACTACTACTGGAGCGAAACGGAATGCTTCGACGCTCGTGTTTCGGCCGCACGACCTCCGAGAGGCTTGGAAGAGACCTCATCTGAAAGGTGGATTCCCAACGATCGAGTGTGTCGAACGTCAGCCCATAATCTCAAACTTAAGGGTTCAAAAGTTCTGCCGAAATCATATCGGTCGTCATGTTACAATTTAGTCAATAAAGGCCAACTACTGGAGCGAAACGGAATGCTTCGAAGCTCGTGTTTCGGCTGCACGAACTCCGAGAGGATTGGAAGAGACCTCATCTGAAAGGTGGTTTCACAACGATCGAGTGTGTCGAACGTCAGCCCACAAGCTCAAACTTAAGGGTTCAAAAGTTCTGCCGAAATCACATAGGTCGTCATGTTACAATTTAGTCAAAGGACTAGTCCTGGAGCGAAATGGAATGCTTCGACGCTCGTGTTTCGGCCGCACGACCTACGAGAGGTTTGGAAGAGACCTCATCTGAAAGGTGGATTCCCAACGATCGAGTGTGTCGAACGTCAGCCCACTAGTTCAAACTTAAGGGTTCAAAAGTTCTGCATAAATCACATAGGTCGTCATGTTACAATTTAGTCAAAAAAGGCCAACTACTGGAGCGAAACGGAATGCTTCGAAGCTCGTGTTTCGGCTGCCAAAACTCCGAGAGGATTGGAAGAGACATCATATGAAAGGTGGATTCACAACGATCGAGTGTGTCGAACGTCAGCCCACAATCTCAAACTTAAGGGTTCAAAAGTTCTGCCGAAATCATATCGGTCGTCATGTTACAATTTAGTCAATAAAGGCCTACGACTGGAGCAAAACGGAATGCTTCGACGCTTGTGTTTCGGCCGCACGACCTCAGAGAGGCTTGGAAGAGACCTCATCTGAAAGGTGGATTCACAACGATCGAGTGTGTCGAATGTCAGCCCACAATCTCAAACTTAAGGGTTCAAAGGTTCTGCCGAAATCACATAGGTCGTCATGTTACAATTTAGTCAAGAAAGGCCTACTATTGGAGCGAAACGGAATGCTTCGAAGCTCGTGTTTCGGCTGCACGAACTCCGAGAGGATTGGAAGAGACCTCATATGAAAGGTGGATTCACAACGATCGAGTGTGTCGAACGTCAGCCCACTAGCTCAAACTTAAGGGTTCCAAAGTTCTGCCGAAATCACAAATGTCGTCATGTTTCAATTGAGTCAATAAAGGCCTACTACTGGAGCGAAACGGAATGCTTCGATGCTCGTGTTTCAGCCGCACGACCTCCGAGAGGCTTGGAAGAGACCTCATCTGAAAGGTGGATTCACAACGATCGAGTGTGTCAAACGTCAGCCCACTAGTTCAAAATTAAGGGTTCAAAAGTTCTGCCGAAATCACATGGGTCGTCATGTTTCAATTTAGTCAATAAAGGCCTACTACTGGAGCGAAACGGAATGCTTCGACGCTCGTGTTTCAGCCGCACGACCTCCGAGAGGCTTGGAAGAGACCTCATCTGAAAGGTGGATTCAAAACGATCGTGTGTGTCGAATGTCAGCCTACTAGCTCAAACTTAAGGGTTCCAAAGTTCTGCCGAAATCACATAGGTCGTCATGTTACAATTTAGTCAATAAAGGCCTACTATTGGAGCGAAACGGAATGCTTCGATGCTCGTGTTTCAGCCGCACGACCTCCGAGAGGCTTGGAAGAGACCTCATCTGAAAGGTGGATTCACAACGATCGAGTGTGTCAAACGTCAGCCCACTAGTTCAAAATTAAGGGTTCAAAAGTTCTGCCGAAATCACATGGGTCGTCATGTTTCAATTTAGTCAATAAAGGCCTACTACTGGAGCGAAACGGAATGCTTCGACGCTCGTGTTTCAGCCGCACGACCTCCGAGAGGCTTGGAAGAGACCTCATCTGAAAGGTGGATTCACAACGATCGAGTGTGTCGAACGTCAGCCCATAATCTCAAACTTAAGGGTTCTAAAGTTCTGCCGAAATCATATCGGTCGTCATGTTACAATTTAGTCAATAAAGGCCAACTACTGGAGCGAAACGGAATGCTTCGAAGCTCGTGTTTCGGCTGCACGAACTCCGAGAGGATTGGAAGAGACCTCATCTGAAAGGTGGTTTCACAACGATCGACTGTGTCGAACGTCAGCCCACAAGCTCAAACTTAAGGGTTCAAAAGTTCTGCCGAAATCACATAGGTCGTCATGTTACAATTTAGTCAAAGGACTAGTCCTGGAGCGAAACGGAATGCTTCGACGCTCGTGTTTCGGCCGCACGACCTACGACAGGTTTGGAAGAGATCTCATCTGAAAGGTGGATTCCCAACGATCGAGTGTGTCGAACGTCAGCCCACTAGTTCAAACTTAAGGGTTCAAAAGTTCTGCATAAATCACATAGGTCGTCATGTTACAATTTAGTCAATAAAGGCCAACTACTTGAGCGAAACGGAATGCTTCGAAGCTCGTGTTTCGGCTGCACGAACTCCGAGAGGTTTGGAAGAGACATCATCTGAAAGGTGGATTCACAACGATCGAGTGTGTCGAACGTCAGCCCACTAGCTCAAACTTAAGGGATCAAAAGTTCTGCCGAAATCACATAGGTCGTCATGTATTAATTTAGTCAATAAAGGCCTACTACTGGAGCGAAACGGAATGCTTCGACGCTCGTGTTTCAGCCGCACGACCTCCAAGAGGCTTGGAAGAGACCTCATCTGAAAGGTGGATTAAAAACGATCGAGTGTGTCGAATGTCAGTCTACTAGCTCAAACTTAAAGGTTCAAAAGTTCTGCCTAAATCACATAGGTCGTCATGTTACAATTTAGTCAATAAAGGCTTCCTACGGGAGCTAAACGGAATGCTACGACGCTCGTGTTTCTGCCGCACGATCTCCGAGAAGCTTGGAAAAGACGTCATCTGAAAGGTGGATTCACAACGATCGAGTGTGTCGAACGTCAGCCCACTAGCTCAAACTTAAAGGTTCAAAAGTTCTGCCTAAATCACATAGGTCGTCATGTTTAAATTTAGTCAATAAAGGCCTACTACTGGAGCGAAACGGAATGCTTCGATGCTCGTGTTTCAGCCGCACGACCTCCGAGAGGCTTGGAAGAGACCTCATCTGAAAGGTGGATTCACAACGATCGAGTGTGTCAAACGTCAGCCCACTAGTTCAAAATTAAGGGTTCAAAAGTTCTTCCGAAATCACATAGGTCGTCATGTTTCAATTTAGTCAATAAAGTCCTACTACTGGAGCGAAACGGAATGCTTCGACGCTCGTGTTTCAGCCGCACGACCTCCGAGAGGCTTGGAAGAGACCTCATCTGAAAGGTGGATTCAAAACGATCGAGTGTGTCGAATGTCAGCCTACTAGCTCAAACTAAAGGGTTCTAAAGTTCTGCCGAAATCACATAGGTCGACATGTTACAATTTAGTCAATAAAGGCCTACGACTGGAGCGAAACTGAATGCTTTGACAGTCGCCGCTCGGCCGCACGAACTCCGAGAGGATTGCAAGAGACCTCATCTGAAAGGTGGATTCAAAACGATCGAGTGTGTCGAATGTCAGTCTACTCGCTCAAACTTAAAGGTTCAAAAGTTCTGCCGAAATCACAAAGGTCATCATGTGACAATTTAGTCAATAAAGGCCTACTCCTGGAGCGAAACGGAATGCTTCGAAGCTCGTGTTTCGGCTGCACGACCTCCGAGAGGCTTGGAAGAGACCTCATCTGAAAGGTGGTTTCACAACGATCGAGTGTGTCGAACGTCAGCCCACAAGCTCAAACGTAAGGGTGCAAAAGTTCTGCCGAAATCACATAGGTCGTCATGTTACAATTTAGTCAATAAAGGACTAGTACTGGAGCGAAACGGAATGCTTCGACGCTCGTGTTTCGGTCGCACGACTTACGAGAGGCTTGGAAGAGACCTCATCTGAAAGGTGGATTCACAACGATCGAGTGTGTCGAACGTCAGCCCACAATCTCAAACTTAAGGGTTCAAAAGTTCTGCCGAAATCATATCGGTCGTCATGTTACAATTTAGTCAATAAAGTCCTACGACTGGAGCGAAACGAAATGCTTCGACGCTTGTGTTTCGGCCGCACGACCTCAGAGAGGCTTGGAAGAGACCTCATCTGAAAGGTGGATTCACAACGATCGAGTGTGTCGAATGTCAGCCCACAATCTCAAACTTAAGGGTTCAAAGGTTCTGCCGAAATCACATAGGTCGTCATGTTTCAATTTAGTCAATAAAGGCCAACTACTGGAGCGAAACGGAATGCTACGACGCTCGTGTTTCAGCCGCACGACCTCCGAGAGGCTTGGAAGAGACCTCATCTGAAAGGTGGATTCACAACGATCGAGTGTGTCGAACGTCAGCCCACAAGCTCAAACTTAAGGGTTCAAAAGTTCTGCCGAAATCACATAGGTCGTCATGTTACAATTTAGTCAATAAAGGACTAGTAAAGGAGCGAAACGGAATGCTTCGACGCTCGTGTTTCGGTCGCACGACTTACGAGAGGCTTGGAAGAGACCTCATCTGAAAGGTGGATTCACAACGATCGAGTGTGTCGAACGTCAGCCCACAATCTCAAACTTAAGGGTTCAAAAGTTCTGCCGAAATCATATCGGTCGTCATGTTACAATTTAGTCAATAAAGGCCTACGACTGGAGCGAAACGGAATGCTTCGACGCTTGTGTTTCGGCCGCACGACCTCCGAGAGGCTTGGAAGAGACCTCATCTGAAAGGTGGATTCACAACGATCGAGTGTGTCGAACGTCAGCCCACAAGCTAAAGGTTCAAAAGTTCTGCCGAAATCACATAGGTCGTCATGTTACAATTTAGTCAATAAAGGCCTCCTACTGGAGGGAAACGGAATGCTTCGACGCTCGTGTTTCGGCCGCAGGACCTCCGAGAGGCTTGGAAAAGACGTCATCTGAAAGGTGGATTCACAACGATCGAGTTTGTCGAACGTCAGCCCACTAGCTCAAACTTAAGGGTTCCAAAGTTCTGCCGAAATCACAAAAGTCGTCATGCATATCGGTCGTCATGTTACAATTTAGTCAATAAAGGCCTACGACTGGAGCGAAACGGAATGCTTCGACGCTTGTGTTTCGGCCGCACGACCTCCGAGAGGCTTGGAAGAGACCTCATCTGAAAGGTGGATTCACAACGATCGAGTGTCATGAAGGTCAGCCTACGAGCTCAAACTTAAGGGTTCTAAAGTTCTGCCGAAATCACATAGGTCGACATGTTACAATTTAGTCAAGAAAGGCCAACTACTGGAGCGAAACGGAATGCTTCGAAGCTCGTGTTTCGGCTGCACGAACTCCGAAAGGATTGGAAGAGACCTCATCTGAAAGGTGGATTCACAACGATCGAGTGTGTCGAACGTCAGCCCACTAGCTCAAACTTAAGGGTTCCAAAGTTCTGCCGAAATCACAAAAGTCGTCATGTTTCAATTTAGTCAATAAAGGCCTACTACTGGAGCGAAACGGAATGCTTTGAAAGTCGCCGCTCGGCCGCACGAACTCCGAGAGGATTGCAAGAGACCTCATCTGAAAGGTGGATTCAAAACGATCGAGTGTGTCGAATGTCGGTCTACTAGCTCAAACTTAAAGGTTCAAAAGTTCTGCCGAAATCACAAAGATCATCATGTGACAATTTAGTCAATAAAGGCCTACTCCTGGAGCGAAACGGAATGCTTCGAAGCTCGTGTTTCGGCTGCACGACCTCCGAGAGGCTTGGAAGAGACCTCATCTGAAAGTTGGATTCACAACGATCGAGTGTGTCGAAAGTCAGCCCACAATCTCAAACTTAAGGGTTCAAAAGTTCTGCCGAAATCACATAGGTCGTCATGTTACAATTTAGTCAAGAAAGGCCTACTATTCGAGCGAAACGGAATGCTTCGAAGCTCGTGTTTCGGCTGCACGAACTCCGAGAGGATTGGAAGAGACCTCATCTGAAAGGTGGATTCACAACGATCGAGTGTGTCAAACGTCAGCCCACTAGCTCAAACTTAAGGGTTCAAAAGTTCTGCCGAAATCACATAGGTCGTCATGTTTCAATGTAGTCAATAAAGGCCAACTACTGGAGCGAAACGGAATGCTACGACGCTCGTGTTTCAGCCGCACGACCTCCGAGAGGCTTGAAAGAGACCTCATCTGAAAGGTGGATTCACAACGATCGAGTGTGTCGAACGTCAGCCCACAAGCTAAAACTTAAGGGTTCAAAAGTTCTGCCGAAATCACATAGGTCGTCATGTTACAAATTACTCAATGTAGGCCTACTACTGGAGCGAAATGGAATGCTTCGACGCTCGTGTTTTCGGCCGCACGACCTCCGAGAGGCTTGGAAGAGACCTCATCTGAAAGGTGGATTCAAAACGATCGAGTGTGTCGAAAGTCAGTCTATTAGCTCAAACTTAAAGGTTCAAAAGTTCTGCCGAAATCACATAGGTCGTCATGTTACAATTTAGTCAATAAAGGCCTCCTACTGGAGGGAAACGGAATGCTTCGACGCTCGTGTTTCGGCCGCAGGACCTCCGAGAGGCTTGGAAAAGACGTCATCTGAAAGGTGGATTCACAACGATCGAGTTTGTCGAACGTCAGCCCACTAGCTCAAACTTAAGGGTTCCAAAGTTCTGCCGAAATCACAAAAGTCGTCATGTTTCAATTTAGTCAATAAAGGCCTACTACTGGAGCGAAACGGAATGCTTCGATGCTCGTGTTTCAGCCGCACGACCTCCGAGAGGCTTGGAAGAGACCTCATCTGAAAGGTGGATTCACAACGATCGAGTGTGTCGAACGTCAGCCCACTAGTTCAAACTTAAGGGTTCAAAAGTTCTGCCGAAATCACATAGGTCGTCATGTTTCAATTTAGTCAATAAAGGCCTACTACTGGAGCGAAACGGAATGCTTCGACGCTCGTGTTTCAGCCGCACGACCTCCGAGAGGCTTGGAAGAGACCTCATCTGAAAGGTGGATTCAAAACGATCGAGTGTGTCGAATGTCAGCCTACTAGCTCAAACTTAAGGGTTCTAAAGTTCTGCCGAAATCACAAAAGTCGACATGTTACAATTTAGTCAATAAAGGCCTACGACTGGAGCGAAACTGAATGCTTTGACAGTCGCCGCTCGGCCGCACGAACTCCGAGAGGATTGCAAGAGACCTCATCTGAAAGGTGGATTCAAAACGATCGAGTGTGTCGAATGTCGGTCTACTAGCTCAAACTTAAAGGTTCAAAAGTTCTGCCGAAATCACAAAGGTCATCATGTGACAATTTAGTCAATAAAGGCCTACTCCTGGAGCGAAACGGAATGCTTCGAAGCTCGTGTTTCGGCTGCACGACCTCCGAGAGGCTTGGAAGAGACCTCATCTGAAAGGTGGATTCACAACGATCGAGTGTGTCGAACGTCAGCCCACAATCTCAAACTTAAGGGTTCAAAAGTTCTGCCGAAATCACATAGGTCTTCATGTTACAATTTAGTCAAGAAAGGCCTACTATTGGAGCGAAACGGAATGCTTCGAAGCTCGTGTTTCGGCTGCACGAACTCAGAGAGGATTGGAAGAGACCTCATCTGAAAGGTGGATTCACAACGATCGAGTGTGTCAAACGTCAGCCCACTAGCTCAAACTTAAGGGTTCAAAAGTTCTGCCGAAATCACATAGGTCGTCATGTTTCAATTTAGTCAATAAAGGCCAACTACTGGAGCGAAACGGAATGCTACGACGCTCGTGTTTCAGCCGCACGACCTCTGAGAGGCTTGGAAGAGACCTCATCTGAAAGGTGGATTCACAACGATCGAGTGTGTCGAACGTCAGCCCACAAGCTAAATCTTAAGGGTTCAAAAGTTCTGCCGAAATCACATAGGTCGTCATGTTACAATTTAGTCAATAAAGGACTAGTAATGGAGCGAAACGGAATGCTTCGACGCTCGTGTTTCGTTCGCACGACTTACGAGAGGCTTGGAAGAGACCTCATCTGAAAGGTGGATTCACAACGATCGAGTGTGTCGAACGTCAGCCCACAATCTCAAACTTAAGGGTTCAAAAGTTCTGCCGAAATCATATCGGTCGTCATGTTACAATTTAGTCAATAAAGGCCTACGACTGGAGCGAAACGGAATGCTTCGACGCTTGTGTTTCGGCCGCACGACCTCCGAGAGGCTTGGAAGAGACCTCATCTGAAAGGTGGATTCACAACGATCGAGTGTGTCAAACGTCAGATCACTAGCTCAAACTTAAGGGTTCAAAAGTTCTGCCGAAATCACATAGGTCGTCATGTTACAATTTAGTCAATAAAGGCCTACTCCTGGAGCGAAACGGAATGCTTCGACGCTCGTGTTTCAGCCGCACGACCTCCGAGAGGATTGGAAGAGACCTCATTTGAAAGGTGGATTCAAAACGATCGTGTGCGTCGAAGTCAGCCCACGAGCTCAAACTTAAGGGTTCAAAAGTTCTGCCGAAATCACATAGGTCGTCATGTTACAAATTAGTCAATGTAGGCCTACTACTGGAGCGAAATGGAATGCTTCGACGCTCGTGTTTTCGGCCGCACGACCTCCGAGAGGCTTGGAAGAGACCTCATCTGAAAGGTGGATTCAAAACGATCGAGTGTGTCGAAAGTCAGTCTATTAGCTCAAACTTAAAGGTTCAAAAGTTCTGCCGAAATCACATAGGTCGTCATGTTACAATTTAGTCAATAAAGGCCTCCTACTGGAGGGAAACGGAATGCTTCGACGCTCGTGTTTCGGCCGCAGGACCTCCGAGAGGCTTGGAAAAGACGTCATCTGAAAGGTGGATTCAAAACGATCGAGTGTGTCGAATGTCAGCCTTCAAGCTCAAACTTAAGGGTTCAAAAGTTCTGCCGAAATCACATAGGTCGTCATGTTACAATTTAGTCAATATAGGCCTACTACTGGAGCGAAACGGAATGCTTCGACGCTCGTGTTTCGGCCGCACGACCTCCGAGAAGCTTGGAAAAGACGTCATCTGAAAGGTGGATTCAAAACGATCGAGTGTCTCGAAGGTCAGCCTACTAGCTCAAACTATAGGGTTCTAAAGTTCTGCCGAAATCACATAGGTCGACATGTTACAATTTAGTCAATAAAGGCCTCCTACTGGAGGGAAACGGAATGCTTCGACGCTCGTGTTTCGGCCGCAGGACCTCCGAGAGGCTTGGAAGAGACCTCATCTGAAAGGTGGTTTCACAACGATCGAGTGTGTCGAACGTCAGCCCACAATCTCAAACTTAAGGGTTCAAAAGTTCTGCCGAAATCACATAGGTCGTCATGTTTCAATTTAGTCAATAAAGGCCTCCTACTGGAGGGAAACGGAATGCTTCGACGCTCGTGTTTCGGCCGCAGGACCTCCGAGAGGCTTGGAAGAGACCTCATCTGAAAGGTGGTTTCACAACGATCGAGTGTGTCGAACGTCAGCCCACAATCTCAAACTTAAGGGTTCAAAAGTTCTGCCGAAATCACATAGGTCGTCATGTTTCAATTTAGTCAATAAAGGCCTACTATTGGAGCGAAACGGAATGCTTCGAAGCTCGTGTTTCGGCTGCACGAACTCAGAGAGGATTGGAAGAGACCTCATCTGAAAGGTGGATTCACAACGATCGAGTGTGTCAAATGTCAGCCCACTAGCTCAAACTTAAGGGTTCAAAAGTTCTGCCGAAATCACATAGGTCGTCATGTTTCAATTTAGTCAATAAAGGCCAACTACTGGAGCGAAACGGAATGCTACGACGCTCGTGTTTCAGCCGCACGACCTCCGAGAGGCTTGGAAGAGACCTCATCTGAAAGGTGGATTCACAACGATCGAGTGTGTCGAACGTCAGCCCACAAGCTAAAACTTAAGGTTTCAAAAGTTCTGCCGAAATCACATAGGTCGTCATGTTACAATTTAGTCAATAAAGGACTAGTAATGGAGCGAAACGGAATGCTTCGACGCTCGTGTTTCGGTCGCACGACTTACGAGAGGCTTGGAAGAGACCTCATCTGAAATGTGGATTCACAACGATCGAGTGTGTCGAACGTCAGCCCACAATCTCAAACTTAAGGGTTCAAAAGTTCTGCCGAAATCATATCGGTCGTCATGTTACAATTTAGTCAATAAAGGCCTACGACTGGAGCGAAACGGAATGCTTCGACGCTCGTGTTTCGGCCGCAGGACCTCCGAGAGGCTTGGAAAAGACGTCATCTGAAAGGTGGATTCACAACGATCGAGTTTGTCGAACGTCAGCCCACTAGCTCAAACTTAAGGGTTCCAAAGTTCTGCCGAAATCACAAAAGTCGTCATGTTTCAATTTAGTCAATAAAGGCCTACTACTGGAGCGAAACGGAATGCTTCGATGCTCGTGTTTCAGCCGCACGACCTCCGAGAGGCTTGGAAGAGACCTCATCTGAAAGGTGGATTCACAACGATCGAGTGTGTCGAACGTCAGCCCACTAGTTCAAACTTAAGGGTTCAAAAGTTCTGCCGAAATCACATAGGTCGTCATGTTTCAATTTAGTCAATAAAGGCCTACTACTGGAGCGAAACGGAATGCTTCGACGCTCGTGTTTCAGCCGCACGACCTCCGAGAGGCTTGGAAGAGACCTCATCTGAAAGGTGGATTCAAAACGATCGAGTGTGTCGAATGTCAGCCTACTAGCTCAAACTTAAGGGTTCTAAAGTTCTGCCGAAATCACAAAAGTCGACATGTTACAATTTAGTCAATAAAGGCCTACGACTGGAGCGAAACTGAATGCTTTGACAGTCGCCGCTCGGCCGCACGAACTCCGAGAGGATTGCAAGAGACCTCATCTGAAAGGTGGATTCAAAACGATCGAGTGTGTCGAATGTCGGTCTACTAGCTCAAACTTAAAGGTTCAAAAGTTCTGCCGAAATCACAAAGGTCATCATGTGACAATTTAGTCAATAAAGGCCTACTCCTGGAGCGAAACGGAATGCTTCGAAGCTCGTGTTTCGGCTGCACGACCTCCGAGAGGCTTGGAAGAGACCTCATCTGAAAGGTGGATTCACAACGATCGAGTGTGTCGAACGTCAGCCCACAATCTCAAACTTAAGGGTTCAAAAGTTCTGCCGAAATCACATAGGTCTTCATGTTACAATTTAGTCAAGAAAGGCCTACTATTGGAGCGAAACGGAATGCTTCGAAGCTCGTGTTTCGGCTGCACGAACTCAGAGAGGATTGGAAGAGACCTCATCTGAAAGGTGGATTCACAACGATCGAGTGTGTCAAACGTCAGCCCACTAGCTCAAACTTAAGGGTTCAAAAGTTCTGCCGAAATCACATAGGTCGTCATGTTTCAATTTAGTCAATAAAGGCCAACTACTGGAGCGAAACGGAATGCTACGACGCTCGTGTTTCAGCCGCACGACCTCTGAGAGGCTTGGAAGAGACCTCATCTGAAAGGTGGATTCACAACGATCGAGTGTGTCGAACGTCAGCCCACAAGCTAAATCTTAAGGGTTCAAAAGTTCTGCCGAAATCACATAGGTCGTCATGTTACAATTTAGTCAATAAAGGACTAGTAATGGAGCGAAACGGAATGCTTCGACGCTCGTGTTTCGTTCGCACGACTTACGAGAGGCTTGGAAGAGACCTCATCTGAAAGGTGGATTCACAACGATCGAGTGTGTCGAACGTCAGCCCACAATCTCAAACTTAAGGGTTCAAAAGTTCTGCCGAAATCATATCGGTCGTCATGTTACAATTTAGTCAATAAAGGCCTACGACTGGAGCGAAACGGAATGCTTCGACGCTTGTGTTTCGGCCGCACGACCTCCGAGAGGCTTGGAAGAGACCTCATCTGAAAGGTGGATTCACAACGATCGAGTGTGTCAAACGTCAGACCACTAGCTCAAACTTAAGGGTTCAAAAGTTCTGCCGAAATCACATAGGTCGTCATGTTACAATTTAGTCAATAAAGGCCTACTCCTGGAGCGAAACGGAATGCTTCGACGCTCGTGTTTCAGCCGCACGACCTCCGAGAGGATTGGAAGAGACCTCATTTGAAAGGTGGATTCAAAACGATCGTGTGCGTCGAAGTCAGCCCACGAGCTCAAACTTAAGGGTTCAAAAGTTCTGCCGAAATCACATAGGTCGTCATGTTACAAATTAGTCAATGTAGGCCTACTACTGGAGCGAAATGGAATGCTTCGACGCTCGTGTTTTCGGCCGCACGACCTCCGAGAGGCTTGGAAGAGACCTCATCTGAAAGGTGGATTCAAAACGATCGAGTGTGTCGAAAGTCAGTCTATTAGCTCAAACTTAAAGGTTCAAAAGTTCTGCCGAAATCACATAGGTCGTCATGTTACAATTTAGTCAATAAAGGCCTCCTACTGGAGGGAAACGGAATGCTTCGACGCTCGTGTTTCGGCCGCAGGACCTCCGAGAGGCTTGGAAAAGACGTCATCTGAAAGGTGGATTCAAAACGATCGAGTGTGTCGAATGTCAGCCTTCAAGCTCAAACTTAAGGGTTCAAAAGTTCTGCCGAAATCACATAGGTCGTCATGTTACAATTTAGTCAATATAGGCCTACTACTGGAGCGAAACGGAATGCTTCGACGCTCGTGTTTCGGCCGCACGACCTCCGAGAAGCTTGGAAAAGACGTCATCTGAAAGGTGGATTCAAAACGATCGAGTGTCTCGAAGGTCAGCCTACTAGCTCAAACTATAGGGTTCTAAAGTTCTGCCGAAATCACATAGGTCGACATGTTACAATTTAGTCAATAAAGGCCTACTACTGGAGCGAAACTGAATGCTTTGACAGTCGCCGCTCGGCCGCACGACCTCCGAGAGGATTGCAATAGACCTCATCTGAAAGGTGGATTCAAAACGATCGAGTGTGTCGAGAGTCAGTCTATTAGCTCAAACTTAAAGGTTCAAAAGTTCTGCCGAAATCACATAGGTCGTCATGTTACAATTTAGTCAATAAAGGCCTCCTACTGGAGGGAAACGGAATGCTTCGACGCTCGTGTTTCGGCCGCAGGACCTCCGAGAGGCTTGGAAGAGACCTCATCTGAAAGGTGGTTTCACAACGATCGAGTGTGTCGAACGTCAGCCCACAATCTCAAACTTAAGGGTTCAAAAGTTCTGCCGAAATCACATAGGTCGTCATGTTTCAATTTAGTCAATAAAGGCCTACTATTGGAGCGAAACGGAATGCTTCGAAGCTCGTGTTTCGGCTGCACGAACTCAGAGAGGATTGGAAGAGACCTCATCTGAAAGGTGGATTCACAACGATCGAGTGTGTCAAATGTCAGCCCACTAGCTCAAACTTAAGGGTTCAAAAGTTCTGCCGAAATCACATAGGTCGTCATGTTTCAATTTAGTCAATAAAGGCCAACTACTGGAGCGAAACGGAATGCTACGACGCTCGTGTTTCAGCCGCACGACCTCCGAGAGGCTTGGAAGAGACCTCATCTGAAAGGTGGATTCACAACGATCGAGTGTGTCGAACGTCAGCCCACAAGCTAAAACTTAAGGGTTCAAAAGTTCTGCCGAAATCACATAGGTCGTCATGTTACAATTTAGTCAATAAAGGACTAGTAATGGAGCGAAACGGAATGCTTCGACGCTCGTGTTTCGGTCGCACGACTTACGAGAGGCTTGGAAGAGACCTCATCTGAAATGTGGATTCACAACGATCGAGTGTGTCGAACGTCAGCCCACAATCTCAAACTTAAGGGTTCAAAAGTTCTGCCGAAATCATATCGGTCGTCATGTTACAATTTAGTCAATAAAGGCCTACGACTGGAGCGAAACGGAATGCTTCGACGCTTGTGTTTCGGCCGCACGACCTGCGAGAGGCTTGGAAGAGACCTCATCTGAAAGGTGGATTCACAACGATCGAGTGTGTCAAACGTCAGACCACTAGCTCAAACTTAAGGGTTCAAAAGTTCTGCCGAAATCACATAGGTCGTCATGTTACAATTTAGTCAATAAAGGCCTACTCCTGGAGCGAAACGGAATGCTTCGACGCTCGTGTTTCAGCCGCACGACCTCCGAGAGGATTGGAAGAGACCTCATTTGAAAGGTGGATTCAAAACGATCGTGTGCGTCGAAGTCAGCCCACGAGCTCAAACTTAAGGGTTCAAAAGTTCTGCCGAAATCACATAGGTCGTCATGTTACAAATTAGTCAATGTAGGCCTACTACTGGAGCGAAATGGAATGCTTCGACGCTCGTGTTTTCGGCCGCACGACCTCCGAGAGGCTTGGAAGAGACCTCATCTGAAAGGTGGATTCAAAACGATCGAGTGTGTCGAAAGTCAGTCTATTAGCTCAAACTTAAAGGTTCAAAAGTTCTGCCGAAATCACATAGGTCGTCATGTTACAATTTAGTCAATAAAGGCCTCCTACTGGAGGGAAACGGAATGCTTCGACGCTCGTGTTTCGGCCGCAGGACCTCCGAGAGGCTTGGAAAAGACGTCATCTGAAAGGTGGATTCAAAACGATCGAGTGTGTCGAATGTCAGCCTTCAAGCTCAAACTTAAGGGTTCAAAAGTTCTGCCGAAATCACATAGGTCGTCATGTTACAATTTAGTCAATATAGGCCTACTACTGGAGCGAAACGGAATGCTTCGACGCTCGTGTTTCGGCCGCACGACCTCCGAGAAGCTTGGAAAAGACGTCATCTGAAAGGTGGATTCAAAACGATCGAGTGTCTCGAAGGTCAGCCTACTAGCTCAAACTATAGGGTTCTAAAGTTCTGCCGAAATCACATAGGTCGACATGTTACAATTTAGTCAATAAAGGCCTACTACTGGAGCGAAACTGAATGCTTTGACAGTCGCCGCTCGGCCGCACGACCTCCGAGAGGATTGCAAGAGACCTCATCTGAAAGGTGGATTCAAAACGATCGAGTGTGTCGAAAGTCAGTCTATTAGCTCAAACTTAAAGGTTCAAAAGTTCTGCCGAAATCACATAGGTCGTCATGTTACAATTTAGTCAATAAAGGCCTCCTACTGGAGGGAAACGGAATGCTTCGACGCTCGTGTTTCGGCCGCAGGACCTCCGAGAGGCTTGGAAGAGACCTCATCTGAAAGGTGGTTTCACAACGATCGAGTGTGTCGAACGTCAGCCCACAAGCTCAAACTTAAGGGTTCAAAAGTTCTGCCGAAATCACATAGGTCGTCATGTTACAATTTAGTCAATAAAGGCCAACTACTGGAGCGAAACGGAATGGTTCGAAGCTCGTGTTTTGGCTGCAGGAACTCCGAGAGGATTGGAAGAGACATCATCTGAAAGGTGGATTCACAACGATCGAGTGTGTCGAACGTCAGCCCACTAGCTCAAATTTAAGGGATCAAAAGTTCTGCCGAAATCACATAGGTCGTCATGTTTCAATTTCGTCAATAAAGGCCTACTACTGGAGCGAAACGGAATGCTTCGACGCTCGTGTTTCAGCCGCACGACCTCCGAGAGGCGTGGAAGAGACCTCATCTGAAAGGTGGATTCAAAACGATCGAGTGTGTTGAATGTCAGTCTACTAGCTCAAACTTAAAGGTTCAAAAGTTCTGCCTAAATCACACAGGTCGTCATGTTACAATTTAGTCAATAAAAGCTTCCTACTGGAGCTAAACGGAATGATTCGACGCTCGTGTTTCGGCCGCACGACCTCCGAGAAGCTTGGAAAAGACGTCATCTGAAAGGTGGATTCAAAACGATCGAGTGTCTCGAAGGTCAGCCTACTAGCTCAAACTTAAGGGTTCTAAAGTTCTGCCGAAATCACATAGGTCATCATGTGACAATTTAGTCAACAAAGGCCTACTACTGGAGCGAAACTGAATGCTTTGACAGTCGCCGCTCGGCCGCACGAACTCCGAGAGGATTGGAAAAGACCTCATCTGAAAGGTGGATTCAAAACGATCGAGTGTGTCGAATGTCAGTCTCCTAGCTCAAACTTAAAGGTTCAAAAGTTCTGCCTAAATCACAAAGGTCATCATGTGACAATTTAGTCAATAAAGGCCTACTCCTGGAGCGAAACGGAATGCTTCGACGCTCGTGTTTCAGCCGCACGACCTCCGAGAGGATTGGAAAAGACCTCATTTGAAAGGTGGATTCAAAACGATCGAGTGCGTCGAAGTCAGCCCACGAGCTCAAACTTAAGGGTTCAAAAGTTCTGCCGAAATCACATAGGTCGTCATGTTACAAATTAGTCAATGTAGGCCTACTACTGGAGCGAAATGGAATGCTTCGACGCTCGTGTTTTCGGCCGCACGACCTCCGAGAGGCTTGGAAGAGACCTCATCTGAAAGGTGGATTCAAAACGATCGAGTGTGTCGAATGTCAGTCTCCTAGCTCAAACTTAAAGGTTCAAAAGTTCTGCCTAAATCACAAAGGTCATCATGTGACAATTTAGTCAATAAAGGCCTACTCCTGGAGCGAAACGGAATGCTTCGACGCTCGTGTTTCAGCCGCACGACCTCCGAGAGGATTGGAAAAGACCTCATTTGAAAGGTGGATTCAAAACGATCGAGTGCGTCGAAGTCAGCCCACGAGCTCAAACTTAAGGGTTCAAAAGTTCTGCCGAAATCACATAGGTCGTCATGTTACAAATTAGTCAATGTAGGCCTACTACTGGAGCGAAATGGAATGCTTCGACGCTCGTGTTTTCGGCCGCACGACCTCCGAGAGGCTTGGAAGAGACCTCATCTGAAAGGTGGATTCAAAACGATCGAGTGTGTTGAAAGTCAGTCTATTAGGTCAAACTTAAAGGTTCAAAAGTTCTGCCGAAATCACATAGGTCGTCATGTTACAATTTAGTCAATAAAGGCCTCCTACTGGAGCGAAACGGAATGCTTCGATGCTCGTGTTTCGGCCGCAGGACCTCTGAGAGGCTTGGAAAAGACGTCATCTGAAAGGTGGATTCAAAACGATCGAGTGTGTCGAATGTCAGCCTACAAGCTCAAACTTAAGGGTTCAAAAGTTCTGCCGAAATCACATAGGTCGTCATGTTACAATTTAGTCAATATAGGCCTACTACTGGAGCGAAACGGAATGCTTCGACGCTCGTGTTTCGGCCGCACGACCTCCGAGAGGCTTGGAAGAGACCTCATCTGAAAGGTGGATTCAAAACGATCGAGTGTGTCGAAAGTCAGTCTATTAGCTCAAACTTAAAGGTTCAAAAGTTCTGCCGAAATCACATAGGTCGTCATGTTACAATTTAGTCAATAAAGGCCTCCTACTGGAGGGAAACGGAATGCTTCGACGCTCGTGTTTCGGCCGCAGGACCTCCGAGAGGCTTGGAAAAGACGTCATCTGAAAGGTGGATTCAAAACGATCGAGTGTGTCGAATGTCAGCCTTCAAGCTCAAACTTAAGGGTTCAAAAGTTCTGCCGAAATCACATAGGTCGTCATGTTACAATTTAGTCAATATAGGCCTACTACTGGAGCGAAACGGAATGCTTCGACGCTCGTGTTTCGGCCGCACGACCTCCGAGAAGCTTGGAAAAGACGTCATCTGAAAGGTGGATTCAAAACGATCGAGTGTCTCGAAGGTCAGCCTACTAGCTCAAACTATAGGGTTCTAAAGTTCTGCCGAAATCACATAGGTCGACATGTTACAATTTAGTCAATAAAGGCCTACTACTGGAGCGAAACTGAATGCTTTGACAGTCGCCGCTCGGCCGCACGACCTCCGAGAGGATTGCAAGAGACCTCATCTGAAAGGTGGATTCAAAACGATCGAGTGTGTCGAAAGTCAGTCTATTAGCTCAAACTTAAAGGTTCAAAAGTTCTGCCGAAATCACATAGGTCGTCATGTTACAATTTAGTCAATAAAGGCCTCCTACTGGAGGGAAACGGAATGCTTCGACGCTCGTGTTTCGGCCGCAGGACCTCCGAGAGGCTTGGAAGAGACCTCATCTGAAAGGTGGTTTCACAACGATCGAGTGTGTCGAACGTCAGCCCACAATCTCAAACTTAAGGGTTCAAAAGTTCTGCCGAAATCACATAGGTCGTCATGTTTCAATTTAGTCAATAAAGGCCAACTACTGGAGCGAAACGGAAGGCTTCGACGCTCGTGTTTGAGCCGCACGACCTCCGAGAGGCTTGGAAGAGACCTCATCTGAAAGGTGGATTCACAACGATCGAGTGTGTCGAACGTCAGCCCACAAGCTCAAACTTAAGGGTTCAAAAGTTCTGCCGAAATCACATAGGTCGTCATGTTACAATTTAGTCAATAAAGGCCAACTACTGGAGCGAAACGGAATGGTTCGAAGCTCGTGTTTTGGCTGCAGGAACTCCGAGAGGATTGGAAGAGACCTCATCTGAAAGGGGGATTCACAACGATCGAGTGTGTCGAACGTCAGCCCACTAGCTCAAACTTAAGGGATCAAAAGTTCTGCCGAAATCACAAAGGTCATCATGTGACAATTTAGTCAATAAAGGCCTACTCCTGGAGCGAAACGGAATGGTTCGAAGCTCGTGTTTCGGCCGCACGAACTCCGAAAGGATTGCAAGAGACCTCATCTAAAAGGTGGATTCAAAACGATCGAGTGTGTCGAATGTCAGTCTACTAGCTCAAACTTAAAGGTTCAAAAGTTCTGCCGAAATCACAAAGGTCATCATGTGACAATTTAGTCAATAAAGGCCTACTCCTGGAGCGAAACGAAATGCTTCGAAGCTCGTGTTTCGGCTGCACGACCTCCGAGAGGCTTGGAAGAGACCTCATCTGAAAGGTGGATTCACAACGATCGAGTGTGTCGAACGTCAGCCCACTAGCTCAAACTTAAGGGTTCCAAAGTTCTGCCGAAATCACAAAAGTCGTCATGTTTCAATTTAGTCAATAAAGGCCTACTACTGGAGCGAAACGGAATGCTTCGATGCTCGTGTTTCAGCCGCACGACCTCCGAGAGGCTTGGAAGAGACCTCATCTGAAAGGTGGATTCACAACGATCGAGTGTGTCGAACGTCAGCCCACAAGCTCAAACTTAAGAGTTCAAAAGTTCTGCCGAAATCACATAGGTCGTCATGTTACAATTTAGTCAAAGGACTAGTCCTGGAGCGAAACGGAATGCTTCGACGCTCGTGTTTCGGCCGCACGACCTACGAGAGGTTTGGAAGAGACCTCATCTGAAAGGTGGATTCCCAACGATCGAGTGTGTCGAACGTCAGCCCACTAGTTCAAACTTAAGGGTTCAAAAGTTCTGCATAAATCACATAGGTCGTCATGTTACAATTTAGTCAATAAAGGCCAACTACTGGAGCGAAACGGAATGCTTCGAAGCTCGTGTTTCGGCTGCACGAACTCCGAGAGGATTGGAAGAGACATCATCTGAAAGGTGGATTCACAACGATCGAGTGTGTCGAAGGTCAGCCCACAAGCTCAAACTTAAGGGTTCAAAAGTTCTGCCGAAATCACATAGTTCGTCATGTTACAATTCAGTCAATAAAGGACTAGTACTAGAGCGAAACGGAATGCTTCGACGCTCGTGTTTCGGTCGCACGACCTACGAGAGGCTTGGAAGAGACCTCATCTGAAAGGTGGATTCCCAACGATCGAGTGTGTCGAACGTCAGCCCACAATCTCAAACTTAATGGTTCAAAAGTTCTGCCGAAATCATATCGGACGTCATGTTACAATTTAGTCAATAAAGGCCTACGACTGGAGCGAAACGGAATGCTTCGACGCTTGTGTTTTGGCCGCACGACCTCCGAGAGGCTTGGAAGAGACCTCATCTGAAAGGTGGATTCACAACGATCGAGTGTGTCGAATGTCAGCCCACAATCTCAAACTTAAGGGTTCAAAGGTTCTGCCGAAATCACACAGGTCGTCATGTTACAATTTAGTCAATAAAGGCCTACTATTGGAGCGAAACGGAATGCTTCGAAGCTCATGTTTCGGCCGCACGAACTCCGAGAGGATTGGAAGAGACGTCATCTGAAAGGTGGATTCACAACGATCGAGTGTGTCGAACGTCAGCCTACTAGCTCAAACTTAAGGGATCAAAAGTTCTGCCGAAATCACAAAGGTCATCATGTGACAATTTAGTCAATAAAGGCCTACTCCTGGAGCGAAACGGAATGGTTCGAAGCTCGTGTTTCGGCCGCACGAACTCCGAGAGGATTGCAAGAGACCTCATCTAAAAGGTGGATTCAAAACGATCGAGTGTGTCGAATGTCAGTCTACTAGCTCAAACTTAAAGGTTTAAAAGTTCTGCCGAAATCACAAAGGTCATCATGTGACAATTTAGTCAATAAAGGCCTACTTCTGGAGCGAAACGAAATGCTTCGAAGCTCGTGTTTCGGCTGCACGACCTCCGAGAGGCTTGGAAGAGACCTCATCTGAAACGTGGATTCACAACGATCGGGTGTGTCGAACGTCAGCCCACAAGCTCAAACTTAATGGTTCAAAAGTTCTGCGAAATCACATAGGTCGTCATGTTACAATTTAGTCAATAAAGGACTAGTACAGGAGCGAAACGGAATGCTTCGACGCTCGTGTTTCGGTCGCACGACATACGAGAGGCTTGGAAGAGACCTCATCTGAAAGGTGGATTCCCAACGATCGAGTGTGTCGAACGTCAGCCGACAATCTCAAACTTAAGGGTTCAAAAGTTCTGCCGAAATCATATCGGACGTCATGTTACAATTTAGTCAATAAAGGCCTACGACTGGAGCGAAACGGAATGCTTCGACGCTTGTGTTTTGGCCGCACGACCTCCGAGAGGCTTGAAAGAGACCTCATATGAAAGGTGGATTCACAACGATCGAGTGTGTCGAACGTCAGCCCACTAGCTCAAACTTAAGGGTTCCAAAGTTCTGCCGAAATCACAAAAGTCGTCATGTTTCAATTTTGTCAATAAAGGCCTACTACTGGAGCGAAACGGAATGCTTCGATGCTCGTGTTTCAGCCGCACGACCTCCGAGAGGCTTGGAAGAGACCTCATCTGAAAGGTGGATTCACAACGATCGAGTGTGTCGAACGTCAGCCCACAAGCTCAAACTTAAGGGTTCAAAAGTTCTGCCGAAATCACATAGATCGTCATGTTACAATTTAGTCAAAGGACTAGTCCTGGAGCGAAACGGAATGCTTCGACGCTCGTGTTTCGGCCGCACGACCTACGAGAGGTTTGGAAGAGACCTCATCTGAAAGGTGGATTCCCAACGATCGAGTGTGTCGAACGTCAGCCCACTAGTTCAAACTTAAGGGTTCAAAAGTTCTGCATAAATCACATAGGTCGTCATGTTACAATTTAGTCAATAAAGGCCAACTACTGGAGCGAAACGGAATGCTTCGAAGCTCGTGTTTCGGCTGCACGAACTCCTAGAGGATTGGAAGAGACATTCTGTGAAAGGTGGATTCACAACGATCGAGTGTGTCGAAGGTCAGCCCACTAGCTCAAACTTAAGGGATCAAAAGTTCTGCCGAAATCACATAGGTCGTCATCTTTCAATTTAGTCAATAAAGGCCTACTACTGGAGCGAAACGGAATGCTTCGACGCTCGTGTTTCAGCCGCACGACCTCCGAGAGGCTTGGAAGAGACCTCATCTGAAAGGTGGATTCACAACGATCGAGTGTGTCGAACGTCAGCCCACAAGCTCAAACTTAAGGGTTCAAAAGTTCTGCCGAAATCACATAGGTCGTCATGTTACAATTCAGTCAAAGGACTAGTCCTGGAGCGAAACGGAATGCTTCGGCGCTTGTGTTTCGTCCGCACGACCTCCGAGAGGCATGGAAGAGAACTCATCTGAAAGGTGGATTCCCAACGATCGAGTGTGTCGAACGTCAGCCCACTAGTTCAAACTTAAGGGTTCAAAAGTTCTGCATAAATCACATAGGTCGTCATGTTACAATTTAGTCAATAAAGGCCAACTACTGGAGCGAAACGGAATGCTTCGAAGCTCGTGTTTCGGCTGCACGAACTCCGAGATGATTGGAAGAGACATCATCTGAAAGGTGGATTCACAACGATCGAGTGTGTCGAAGGTCAGCCCAAAAGCTCAAACTTAAGGGTTCAAAGGTTCTGCCGAAATCACATAGGTCGTCATGTTACAATTTAGTCAATAAAGGCCTACGACTGGAGCGAAACGGAATGCTTCGACGCTTGTGTTTTGGCCGCACGACCTCCGAGAGGCTTGGAAGAGACCTCATCTGAAAGGTGGATTCACAACGATCGAGTGTGTCGAATGTCAGCCCACAATCTCAAACTTAAGGGTTCAAAGGTTCTGCCGAAATCACACAGGTCGTCATGTTACAATTTAGTTAATAAAGGCCTACTATTGGAGCGAAACGGAATGCTTCGAAGCTCATGTTTCGGCCGCACGAACTCCGAGAGGATTGGAAGAGACCTCATATGAAAGGTGGATTCACAACGATCGAGTGTGTCGAACGTCAGCCCACTAGCTCAAACTTAAGGGTTCCAAAGTTCTGCCGAAATCACAAAAGTCGTCATGTTTCAATTTAGTCAATAAAGGCCTACTACTGGAGCGAAACGGAATGCTTCGATGCTCGTGTTTCAGCCGCACGACCTCCGAGAGGCTTGGAAGAGACCTCATCTGAAAGGTGGATTCACAACGATCGAGTGTGTCGAACGTCAGCCCACAAGCTCAAACTTAAGGGTTCAAAAGTTCTGCCGAAATCACATAGGTCGTCATGTTACAATTTAGTCAAAGGACTAGTCCTGGAGGGAAACGGAATGCTTCGACGCTCGTGTTTCGGCCGCATGACCTACGAGAGGTTTGGAAGAGACCTCATCTGAAAGGTGGATTCCCAACGATCGAGTGTGTCGAACGTCAGCCCACTAGTTCAAACTTAAGGGTTCAAAAGTTCTGCATAAATCACATAGGTCGTCATGTTACAATTTAGTCAATAAAGGCCAACTACTGGAGCGAAACGGAATGCTTCGAAGCTCGTGTTTCGGCTGCACGAACTCCGAGAGGATTGGAAGAGACATCATCTGAAAGGTGGATTCACAACGATCGAGTGTGTCGAAGGTCAGCCCACTAGCTCAAACTTAAGGGATCAAAAGTTCTGCCGAAATCACATAGGTCGTCATCTTTCAATTTAGTCAATAAAGGCCTACTACTGGAGCGAAACGGAATGCTTCGACGCTCGTGTTTCAGCCGCACGACCTCCGAGAGGCTTGGAAGAGACCTCATCTGAAAGGTGGATTCAAAACGATCGAGTGTGTCAAATGTCAGTCTACTAGCTCAAACTTAAAGGTTCAAAAGTTCTGCCTAAATCACATAGGTCGTCATGTTACAATTTAGTCAATAAAGGCTTACTACTGGAGCTAAACGGAATGGTTCGACGCTCGTGTTTCGGCCGCACGATCTCCGAGAAGCTTGGAAAAGACGTCATCTGAAAGGTGGATTCAAAACGATCGAGTGTTTCGAAGGTCAGCCTACGAGCTCAAACTTAAGCGTTCTAAAGTTCTGCCGAAATCACATAGGTCGACATGTTACAATTTAGTCAATAAAGGCCTACCATTGGAGCGAAACGGAATGCTTCGAAGCTCGGGTTTCGGCTGCACGAACTCCGAGAGGATTGGAAGAGACCTCATCTGAAAGGTGCATTCACAACGATCAAGTGTGTCGAACGTCAGCCCACTAGCTCAAACTTAAGGGTTCAAAAGCTCTGCCGAAATCATATCGGTCGTCATGTTACAATTTAGTTAATAATGGCCTAAGACTGGAGCGAAACGGAATGCTTCGGCGCTTGTGTTTCGTCCGCACGACCTCCGAGAGGCATGGAAGAGAACTCATCTGAAAGGTGGATTCCCAACGATCGAGTGTGTCGAACGTCAGCCCACAATCTCAAACTTAAGGGTTCAAAAGTTCTGCCGAAATCATATCGGTCGTCATGTTACAATTTAGTCAATAATGGCCTACGACTGGAGAGAAACGGAATGCTTCGACGCTTGTGTTTCGACCGCAAGACCTCCGAGAGGCTTGGAAGAGACCTCATCTGAAAGGGGGATTCACAACGATCGAGTGTGTCGAATGTCAGCCCACAATCTCAAACTTAAGGGTTCAAAAGTTCTGCATAAATCACATAGGTCGTCATGTTACAATTTAGTCAATAAAGGCCAACTACTGGAGCGAAACGGAATGCTTCGAAGCGCGTGTTTCGGCTGCACGAACTCCGAGAGGATTGGAAGAGACATCATCTGAAAGGTGGATTCACAACGATCGAGTGTGTCGAAGGTCAGCCCACTAGCTCAAACTTAAGGGATCAAAAGTTCTGCCGAAATCACATAGGTCGACATGTTACAATTTAGTCAATAAAGGCCTACCATTGGAGCGAAACGGAATGCTTCGAAGCTCGGGTTTCGGCTGCACGAACTCCGAGAGGATTGGAAGAGACCTCATCTGAAAGGTGGATTCACAACGATCAAGTGTGTCGAACGTCAGCCCACTAGCTCAAACTTAAGGGTTCAAAAGCTCTGCCGAAATCATATCGGTCGTCATGTTACAATTTAGTCAATAAAGGCCTAAGACTGGAGCGAAACGGAATGCTTCGGCGCTTGTGTTTCGTCCGCACGACCTCCGAGAGGCATGTAAGAGAACTCATCTGAAAGGTGGATTCCCAACGATCGAGTGTGTCGAACGTCAGCCCACTAGTTCAAACTTAAGGGTTCAAAAGTTCTGCCGAAATCACATAGGTCGTCATGTTACAATTTAGTCAATAAAGGCCTACTATTGGAGCGAAACGGAATGCTTCGAAGCTCATGTTTCGGCCGCACGAACTCCGAGAGGATTGGAAGAGACCTCATATGAAAGGTGGATTCACAACGATCGAGTGTGTCGAACGTCAGCCCACTAGCTCAAACTTAAGGTTCCAAAGTTCTGCCGAAATCACAAAAGTCGTCATGTTTCAATTTAGTCAATAAAGGCCTACTACTGGAGCGAAACGGAATGCTTCGATGCTCGTGTTTCAGCCGCACGACCTCCGAGAGGCTTGGAAGAGACCTCATCTGAAAGGTGGATTCACAACGATCGAGTGTGTCGAACGTCAGCCCGCAAGCTCAAACTTAAGGGTTCAAAAGTTCTGCCGAAATCACATAGGTCGTCATGTTACAATTTAGTCAAAGGACTAGTCCTGGAGCGAAACGGAATGCTTCGACGCTCGTGTTTCGGCCGCACGACCTACGAGAGGTTTGGAAGAGACCTCATCTGAAAGGTGGATTCCCAACGATCGAGTGTGTCGAACGTCAGCCCACTAGTTCAAACTTAAGGGTTCAAAAGTTCTGCATGAATCACATAGGTCGTCATGTTACAATTTAGTCAATAAAGGCCAACTACTGGAGCGAAACGGAATGCTTCGAAGCTCGTGTTTCGGCTGCACGAACTCCGAGAGGATTGGAAGAGACATCATCTGAAAGGTGGATTCACAACGATCGAGTGTGTCGAAGGTCAGCCCACTAGCTCAAACTTAAGGGATCAAAAGTTCTGCCGAAATCACATAGGTCGTCATCTTTCAATTTAGTCAATAAAGGCCTACTACTGGAGCGAAACGGAATGCTTCGACGCTCGTGTTTCAGCCGCACGACCTCCGAGAGGCTTGGAAGAGACCTCATCTGAAAGGTGGATTCAAAACGATCGAGTGTGTCAAATGTCAGTCTACTAGCTCAAACTTAAAGGTTCAAAAGTTCTGCCTAAATCACATATGTCGTCATGTTACAATTTAGTCAATAAAGGCTTACTACTGGAGCTAAACGGAATGGTTCGACGCTCGTGTTTCGGCCGCACGATCTCCGAGAAGCTTGGAAAAGACGTCATCTGAAAGGTGGATTCAAAACGATCGAGTGTTTCGAAGGTCAGCCTACGAGCTCAAACTTAAGCGTTCTAAAGTTCTGCCGAAATCACATAGGTCGACATGTTACAATTTAGTCAATAAAGGCCTACCATTGGAGCGAAACGGAATGCTTCGAAGCTCGGGTTTCGGCTGCACGAACTCCGAGAGGATTGGAAGAGACCTCATCTGAAAGGTGCATTCACAACGATCAAGTGTGTCGAACGTCAGCCCACTAGCTCAAACTTAAGGGTTCAAAAGCTCTGCCGAAATCATATCGGTCGTCATGTTACAATTTAGTTAATAATGGCCTAAGACTGGAGCGAAACGGAATGCTTCGGCGCTTGTGTTTCGTCCGCACAACCTCCGAGAGGCATGGAAGAGAACTCATCTGAAAGGTGGATTCCCAACGATCGAGTGTGTCGAACGTCAGCCCACAATCTCAAACTTAAGGGTTCAAAAGTTCTGCCGAAATCATATCGGTCGTCATGTTACAATTTAGTCAATAAAGGCCTACGACTGGAGCGAAACGGAATGCTTCGACGCTTGTGTTTCGACCGCAAGACCTCCGAGAGGCTTGGAAGAGACCTCATCTGAAAGGGGGATTCACAACGATCGAGTGTGTCGAATGTCAGCCCACAATCTCAAACTTAAGGGTTCAAAGGTTCTGCCGAAATCAAAAAGGTCGTCATGTTACAATTTAGTCAATAAAGGCCTACTATTGGAGCGAAACGGAATGCTTCGAAGCTCGTGTTTCGGCTGCACGACCTCCGAGAGGATTGGAAGAGACCTCATCTGAAAGGTAGATTCACAACGATCGAGTGTGTCGAACGTCAGCCCACTAGCTCAAACTTAAGGGTTCCAAAGTTCTGCCGAAATCACATAGGTCGTCATGTTTCAATTTAGTCAATAAAGGCCTACTACTGGAGCGAAACGGAATGCTTCGACGCTCGTGTTTCAGCCGCACGACCTCCGAGAGGCTTGGAAGAGACCTCATCTGAAAGGTGGATTCACAACGATCGAGTGTGTCGAACGTCAGCCCACAATCTCAAACTTAAGAGTTCAAAAGTTCTGCCGAAATCACATCGGGCGTCATGTTACAATTTAGTCAAAGGACTAGTACTGGAGCGAAACGGAATGCTTCGACGCTCGTGTTTCGGCCGCACGACCTACGAGAGGTTTTGAAGAGACCTCATCTGAAAGGTGGATTCCCAAAGATGGAGTGTGTCGAACGTCAGCCCACTAGTTCAAACTTAAGGGTTCAAAAGTTCTGCATAAATCACATAGCTCGTCATGTTACAATTTAGTCAATAAAGGCCAACTACTGGAGCGAAACGGAATGCTTCGAAGCTCGTGTTTCGGCTGCACGAACTCCGAGAGGTTTGGAAGAGACATCATCTGAAAGGTGGATTCACAACGATCGAGTGTGTCGAACGTCAGCCCACTAGCTCAAACTTAAGGGATCAAAAGTTCTGCCAAAATCACATAGGTCGTCATGTATTAATTTAGTCAATAAAGGCCTACTACTGGAGCGAAACGGAATGCTTCGACGCTCGTGTTTCAGCCGCACAACCTCCGAGAGGCTTGGAAGAGACCTCATCTGAAAGGTGGATTCAAAACGATCGAGTGTGTCGAATGTCAGTCTACTAGCTCAAACTTAAAGGTTCAAAAGTTCTGCCTAAATCACATAGGTCGTCATGTTACAATTTAGTCAATAAAGGCTTCCTACTGGAGCTAAACGGAATGCTTCGACTCTCGTGTTTCTGCCGCACGATCTCCGAGAAGCTTGGAAAAGACGTCATCTGAAAGGTGGATTCAAAACGATCGAGTGTTTCGAAGGTCAGCCTACTAGCTCAAACTTAAGGGTTCTAAAGTTCTGCCGAAATCACATAGGTCGTCATGTTTCAATTTAGTCAATAAAGGCCTACTACTGGAGCGAAACGGAATGCTTCGACGCTCGTGTTTCAGCCGCACGACCTCCGAGAGGCTTGGAAGAGACCTCATCTGAAAGGTGGATTCACAACGATCGAGTGTGTCGAACGTCAGCCCACAATCTCAAACTTAAGAGTTCAAAAGTTCTGCCGAAATCACATCGGGCGTCATGTTACAATTTAGTCAAAGGACTAGTACTGGAGCTAAACGGAATGCTTCGACTCTCGTGTTTCTGCCGCACGATCTCCGAGAAGCTTGGAAAAGACGTCATCTGAAAGGTGGATTCAAAACGATCGAGTGTTTCGAAGGTCAGCCTACTAGCTCAAACTTAAGGGTTCTAAAGTTCTGCCGAAATCACATAGGTCGACATGTTGCAATTTAGTCAATAAAGGCCTACCACTGGAGCGAAACGGAATGCTTCGAAGCTCGGGTTTCGGCTGCACGAACTCCGAGAGGATTGGAAGAGACCTCATCTGAAAGGTGGATTCACAACGATCGAGTGTTTCGAAGGTCAGCCTACTAGCTCAAACTTAAGGGTTCTAAAGTTCTGCCGAAATCACATAGGTCGACATGTTGCAATTTAGTCAATAAAGGCCTACCACTGGAGCGAAACGGAATGCTTCGAAGCTCGGGTTTCGGCTGCACGAACTCCGAGAGGATTGGAAGAGACCTCGTCTGAAAGGTGGATTCACAACGATCGAGTGTGTCGAACGTCAGCCCACTAGCTCAAACTTCAGGGTTCAAAAGCTCTGCCGAAATCATATCGGTCGTCATGTTACAATTTAGTCAATAAAGGCCTAAGACTGGAGCGAAACGGAATGCTTCGACGCTTGTGTTTCGGCCGCACGACCTCCGAGAGGCTTGGAAGAGACCTCATCTGAAAGGTGGATTCACAACGATCGAGTGTGTCGAACGTCAGCCCACAATCTCAAACTTAAGAGTTCAAAGGTTCTGCCGAAATCACATCGGGCGTCATGTTACAATTTAGTCAGAGGACTAGTACTGGAGCGAAACGGAATGCTTCGACGCTCGTGTTTCGGCCGCACGACCTACGAGAGGTTTGGAAGAGACCTCATCTGAAAGGTGGATTCCCAAAGATGGAGTGTGTCGAACGTCAGCCCACTAGTTCAAACTTAAGGGTTCAAAAGTTCTGCATAAATCACATAGGTCGTCATGTTACAATTTAGTCAATAAAGGCCTACTACTGGAGCGAAACGGAATGCTTCGACGCTCGTGTTTCAGCCGCACGACCTCCGAGAGCCTTGGAAAAGACCTCATCTGAAAGGTGGATTCAAAACGATCGAGTGTGTCGAATGTCAGTCTACTAGCTCAAACTTAAAGGTTCAAAAGTTCTGCCTAAATCACATAGGTCGTCATGTTACAATTTAGTCAATAAAGGCTTCCTACTGGAGCTAAACGGAATGCTTCGACGCTCGTGTTTCTACCGCACGATCTCCGAGAAGCTTGGAAAAGACGTCATCTGAAAGCTGGATTCAAAACGATCGAGTGTTTCGAAGGTCAGCCTACTAGCTCAAACTTAAGGGTTCTAAAGTTCTGCCGAAATCACATAGGTCGACATGTTGCAATTTAGTCAATAAAGGCCTACCACTGGAGCGAAACGGAATGCTTCGAAGCTCGGGTTTCGGCTGCACGAACTCCGATAAGATTGGAAGAGACCTCATCTGAAAGGTGGATTCACAACGATCGAGTGTGTCGAACGTCAGCCCACTAGCTCAAACTTCAGGGTTCAAAAGTTCTGCCGAAATCACATAGGTCATCATGTTAGAATTTAGTCAATAAAGGACTACTACTGGAGCAAAACGGAATGCTTCGACGCTCGTGTGTCGGCCGCACGACCTCCGAGAGGCTTGGAAGAGACCTCATCTGAAAGGTGGATTCCCAACGATCGCGTGTGTCGAACGTCAGCCCATAATCTCAAACTTAAGGGTTCAAAAGTTCTGCCGAAATCATATTGGTCGTCATGTTACAATTTAGTCAATAAAGGCCTACTATTGGAGCGAAACGGAATGCTTCGAAGCTCGTGTTTCGACTGCACGAACTCCGAGAGGATTGGAAGAGACCTCATCTGAAAGGTGGATTCACAACGATCGAGGGTGTCGAACGTCAGCCCACTAGCTCAAACTTAAGGGTTCCAAAGTTCTGCCGAAATCACATAGGTCGTCATGTTTCAATTTAGTCAATAAAGGCCTACTACTGGAGCGAAACGGAATGCTTCGACGCTCGTGTTTCAGCCGCACGACCTCCGAGAGGCTTGGAAGAGACCTCATCTGAAAGGTGGATTCACAACGATCGAGTGTGTCGAACGTCAGCCCACTAGCTCAAACTTAAGAGTTCAAACGTTCTGCCGAAATCACATCGGTCGTCATGTTTCAATTTAGTCAATAATGGCCTCCTACTGGAAGGAAACGGAATGCTTCGATGCTCGTGTTCCGGCCGCACGACCTCCGAGAAGCTTGGAAAAGACCTCATCTGAAAGGTGGATTCAAAACGATCGAGTGTGTCGAAGGTCAGCCTACTAGCTCAAACTAAAGGGTTCTAAAGTTCTACCGAAATCACATAGGTCGACATATTACAATTTAGTCAATAAAGGCCTACTATTGGAGCGAAACGGAATGCTTCGAAGCTCGTGTTTCGGCTGCACGTACTCCGAGAGGATTGGAAGAGACCTCATCTGAAAGGTGGATTCACAACGATCGAGTGTGTCGAACGTCAGCCCATAATCTCAAACTTAAGGGTTCAAATGTTCTGCCGAAATCATATCGGTCGTCATGTTACAATTTAGTCAATAAAGGCCTACGACTGGAGCGAAACGGAATGCTTCGACAATTGTGTTTCGGCCGCACAACCTCCGAGAGGCTTGGAAGAGACCTCATCTGAAAGGTGGATTCACAAGGATCGAGTGTGTCGAATGTCAGCCCACAATCTCAAACTTAAGGGTTCAAAGGTTCTGCCGAAATCATATCGGTCGTCATGTTACAATTTAGTCAATAAAGGCCTCCGACTGGAGCGAAACGGAATGCTTCGACGCTTGTGTTTCGGCCGCACGACCTCCGAGAGGCTTGGAAGAGACCTCATCTGAAAGGTGGATTCACAACGATCGAGTGTGTCGAATGTCAGCCCACAATCTCAAACTTAAGGGTTCAAAGGTTCTGCCGAAATCACATAGATCGTCATGTTACAATTTAGTCAATAAAGGCCTACTATTGGAGCGAAACAGAATGCTTCGAAGCTCGTGTTTCGACTGGACGAACTCCGAGAGGATTGGAAGAGACCTCATCTGAAAGGTGGATTCACAACGATCGAGTGTGTCGAACGTCAGCCCACTAGCTCAAACTTAAGGGTTCCAAAGTTCTGCCGAAATCACATAGGTCGTCATGTTTCAATTTAGTCAATAAAGGCCTACTACTGGAGCGAAACGGAATGCTTCGACGCTCGTGTTTCAGCCGCACGACCTCCGAGAGGCTTGGAAGAGACCTCATCTGAAAAGTGGATTCACAACGATCGAGTGTGTCGAACGTCAGCCCACTAGCTCAAACTTAAGAGTTCAAAAGTTCTGCCGAAATCACATCGGTCGTCATGTTTCAATTTAGTCAATAATGGCCTCCTACTGGAAGGAAACGGAATGCTTCGATGCTCGTGTTCCGGCCGCACGACCTCCGAGAAGCTTGGAAAAGACCTCATCTGAAAGGTGGATTCAAAACGATCGAGTGTGTCGAAGGTCAGCCTACTAGCTCAAACTTAAAGGTTCAAAAGTTCTGCCTAAATCACATAGGTCGTCATGTTACAATTTAGTCAATAAAGGCTTCCTACTGGAGCTAAACGGAATGCTTCGACGCTCGTGTTTCTGCCGCACGATCTCCGAGAAGCTTGGAAAAGACGTCATCTGAAAGCTGGATTCAAAACGATCGAGTGTTTCGAAGGTCAGCCTACTAGCTCAAACTTAAGGGTTCTAAAGTTCTGCCGAAATCACATAGGTCGACATGTTGCAATTTAGTCAATAAAGGCCTACCACTGGAGCGAAACGGAATGCTTCGAAGCTCGGGTTTCGGCTGCACGAACTCCGAGAGGATTGGAAGAGACCTCGTCTGAAAGGTGGATTCACAACGATCGAGTGTGTCGAACGTCAGCCCACTAGCTCAAACTTCAGGGTTCAAAAGCTCTGCCGAAATCATATCGGTCGTCATGTTACAATTTAGTCAATAAAGGCCAAAGACTGGAGCGAAACGGAATACTTCGACGCTTGTGTTTCGGCCGCACGACCTCCGAGAGGCTTGGAAGAGACCTCATCTGAAAGGTGGATTCACAACGATCGAGTGTGTCGAACGTCAGCCCACAATCTCAAACTTAAGAGTTCAAAGGTTCTGCCGAAATCACATCGGGCTTCATGTTACAATTTAGTCAAAGGACTAGTACTGGAGCGAAACGGAATGCTTCGACGCTCGTGTTTCGGCCGCACGACCTACGAGAGGTTTGGAAGAGACCTCATCTGAAAGGTGGATTCCCAAAGATGGAGTGTGTCGAACGTCAGCCCACTAGTTCAAACTTAAGGGTTCAAAAGTTCTGCATAAATCACATAGGTCGTCATGTTACAATTTAGTCAATAAAGGCCTACTACTGGAGCGAAACGGAATCCTTCGACGCTCGTGTTTCAGCCGCACGACCTCCGAGAGCCTTGGAAAAGACCTCATCTGAAAGGTGGATTCAAAACGATCGAGTGTGTCGAATGTCAGTCTACTAGCTCAAACTTAAAGGTTCAAAAGTTCTGCCTAAATCACATAGGTCGTCATGTTACAATTTAGTCAATAAAGGCTTCCTACTGGAGCTAAACGGAATGCTTCGACGCTCGTGTTTCTGCCGCACGATCTCCGAGAAGCTTGGAAAAGACGTCATCTGAAAGCTGGATTCAAAACGATCGAGTGTTTCGAAGGTCAGCCTACTAGCTCAAACTTAAGGGTTCTAAAGTTCTGCCGAAATCACATAGGTCGACATGTTGCAATTTAGTCAATAAAGCCCTACCACTGGAGCGAAACGGAATGCTTCGAAGCTCGGGTTTCGGCTGCACGAACTCCGAGAGGATTGGAAGAGACCTCATCTGAAAGGTGGATTCACAACGATCGAGTGTGTCGAACGTCAGCCCACTAGCTCAAACTTCAGGGTTCAAAAGTTCTGCCGAAATCACATAGGTCATCATGTTAGAATTTAGTCAATAAAGGACTACTACTGGAGCAAAACGGAATGCTTCGACGCTCGTGTGTCGGCCGCACGACCTCCGAGAGGCTTGGAAGAGACCTCATCTGAAAGGTGGATTCACAACGATCAAGTGTGTCGAACGTCAGCCCACTAGCTCAAACTTAAGGGTTCAAAAGCTCTGCCGAAATCATATCGGTCGTCATGTTACAATTTAGTCAATAAAGGCCTAAGACTGGAGCGAAACGGAATGCTTCGGCGCTTGTGTTTCGTCCGCACAACCTCCGAGAGGCATGGAAGAGAACTCATCTGAAAGGTGGATTCCCAACGATCGAGTGTGTCGAACGTCAGCCCACAATCTCAAACTTAAGGGTTCAAAAGTTCTGCCGAAATCATATCGGTCGTCATGTTACAATTTAGTCAATAAAGGCCTACGACTGGAGCGAAACGGAATGCTTCGACGCTTGTGTTTCGACCGCAAGACCTCCGAGAGGCTTGGAAGAGACCTCATCTGAAAGGGGGATTCACAACGATCGAGTGTGTCGAATGTCAGCCCACAATCTCAAACTTAAGGGTTCAAAGGTTCTGCCGAAATCAAAAAGGTCGTCATGTTACCATTTAGTCAATAAAGGCCTACTATTGGAGCGAAACGGAATGCTTCGAAGCTCGTGTTTCGGCTGCACGACCTCCGAGAGGATTGGAAGAGACCTCATCTGAAAGGTAGATTCACAACGATCGAGTGTGTCGAACGTCAGCCCACTAGCTCAAACTTAAGGGTTCCAAAGTTCTGCCGAAATCACATAGGTCGTCATGTTTCAATTTAGTCAATAAAGGCCTACTACTGGAGCGAAACGGAATGCTTCGACGCTCGTGTTTCAGCCGCACGACCTCCGAGAGGCTTGGAAGAGACCTCATCTGAAAGGTGGATTCACAACGATCGAGTGTGTCGAACGTCAGCCCACAATCTCAAACTTAAGAGTTCAAAAGTTCTGCCGAAATCACATCGGGCGTCATGTTACAATTTAGTCAAAGGACTAGTACTGGAGCGAAACGGAATGCTTCGACGCTCGTGTTTCGGCCGCACGACCTACGAGAGGTTTTGAAGAGACCTCATCTGAAAGGTGGATTCCCAAAGATGGAGTGTGTCGAACGTCAGCCCACTAGTTCAAACTTAAGGGTTCAAAAGTTCTGCATAAATCACATAGCTCGTCATGTTACAATTTAGTCAATAAAGGCCAACTACTGGAGCGAAACGGAATGCTTCGAAGCTCGTGTTTCGGCTGCACGAACTCCGAGAGGTTTGGAAGAGACATCATCTGAAAGGTGGATTCACAACGATCGAGTGTGTCGAACGTCAGCCCACTAGCTCAAACTTAAGGGATCAAAAGTTCTGCCAAAATCACATAGGTCGTCATGTATTAATTTAGTCAATAAAGGCCTACTACTGGAGCGAAACGGAATGCTTCGACGCTCGTGTTTCAGCCGCACAACCTCCGAGAGGCTTGGAAGAGACCTCATCTGAAAGGTGGATTCAAAACGATCGAGTGTGTCGAATGTCAGTCTACTAGCTCAAACTTAAAGGTTCAAAAGTTCTGCCTAAATCACATAGGTCGTCATGTTACAATTTAGTCAATAAAGGCTTCCTACTGGAGCTAAACGGAATGCTTCGACTCTCGTGTTTCTGCCGCACGATCTCCGAGAAGCTTGGAAAAGACGTCATCTGAAAGGTGGATTCAAAACGATCGAGTGTTTCGAAGGTCAGCCTACTAGCTCAAACTTAAGGGTTCTAAAGTTCTGCCGAAATCACATAGGTCGACATGTTGCAATTTAGTCAATAAAGGCCTACCACTGGAGCGAAACGGAATGCTTCGAAGCTCGGGTTTCGGCTGCACGAACTCCGAGAGGATTGGAAGAGACCTCATCTGAAAGGTGGATTCACAACGATCGAGTGTTTCGAAGGTCAGCCTACTAGCTCAAACTTAAGGGTTCTAAAGTTCTGCCGAAATCACATAGGTCGACATGTTGCAATTTAGTCAATAAAGGCCTACCACTGGAGCGAAACGGAATGCTTCGAAGCTCGGGTTTCGGCTGCACGAACTCCGAGAGGATTGGAAGAGACCTCGTCTGAAAGGTGGATTCACAACGATCGAGTGTGTCGAACGTCAGCCCACTAGCTCAAACTTCAGGGTTCAAAAGCTCTGCCGAAATCATATCGGTCGTCATGTTACAATTTAGTCAATAAAGGCCTAAGACTGGAGCGAAACGGAATGCTTCGACGCTTGTGTTTCGGCCGCACGACCTCCGAGAGGCTTGGAAGAGACCTCATCTGAAAGGTGGATTCACAACGATCGAGTGTGTCGAACGTCAGCCCACAATCTCAAACTTAAGAGTTCAAAGGTTCTGCCGAAATCACATCGGGCGTCATGTTACAATTTAGTCAAAGGACTAGTACTGGAGCGAAACGGAATGCTTCGACGCTCGTGTTTCGGCCGCACGACCTACGAGAGGTTTGGAAGAGACCTCATCTGAAAGGTGGATTCCCAAAGATGGAGTGTGTCGAACGTCAGCCCACTAGTTCAAACTTAAGGGTTCAAAAGTTCTGCATAAATCACATAGGTCGTCATGTTACAATTTAGTCAATAAAGGCCTACTACTGGAGCGAAACGGAATGCTTCGACGCTCGTGTTTCAGCCGCACGACCTCCGAGAGCCTTGGAAAAGACCTCATCTGAAAGGTGGATTCAAAACGATCGAGTGTGTCGAATGTCAGTCTACTAGCTCAAACTTAAAGGTTCAAAAGTTCTGCCTAAATCACATAGGTCGTCATGTTACAATTTAGTCAATAAAGGCTTCCTACTGGAGCTAAACGGAATGCTTCGACGCTCGTGTTTCTACCGCACGATCTCCGAGAAGCTTGGAAAAGACGTCATCTGAAAGCTGGATTCAAAACGATCGAGTGTTTCGAAGGTCAGCCTACTAGCTCAAACTTAAGGGTTCTAAAGTTCTGCCGAAATCACATAGGTCGACATGTTGCAATTTAGTCAATAAAGGCCTACCACTGGAGCGAAACGGAATGCTTCGAAGCTCGGGTTTCGGCTGCACGAACTCCGAGAGGATTGGAAGAGACCTCATCTGAAAGGTGGATTCACAACGATCGAGTGTGTCGAACGTCAGCCCACTAGCTCAAACTTCAGGGTTCAAAAGTTCTGCCGAAATCACATAGGTCATCATGTTAGAATTTAGTCAATAAAGGACTACTACTGGAGCAAAACGGAATGCTTCGACGCTCGTGTGTCGGCCGCACGACCTCCGAGAGGCTTGGAAGAGACCTCATCTGAAAGGTGGATTCCCAACGATCGCGTGTGTCGAACGTCAGCCCATAATCTCAAACTTAAGGGTTCAAAAGTTCTGCCGAAATCATATCGGTCGTCATGTTACAATTTAGTCAATAAAGGCCTACTATTGGAGCGAAACGGAATGCTTCGAAGCTCGTGTTTCGACTGCACGAACTCCGAGAGGATTGGAAGAGACCTCATCTGAAAGGTGGATTCACAACGATCGAGTGTGTCGAACGTCAGCCCACTAGCTCAAACTTAAGGGTTCCAAAGTTCTGCCGAAATCACATAGGTCGTCATGTTTCAATTTAGTCAATAAAGGCCTACTACTGGAGCGAAACGGAATGCTTCGACGCTCGTGTTTCAGCCGCACGACCTCCGAGAGGCTTGGAAGAGACCTCATCTGAAAGGTGGATTCACAACGATCGAGTGTGTCGAACGTCAGCCCACTAGCTCAAACTTAAGAGTTCAAACGTTCTGCCGAAATCACATCGGTCGTCATGTTTCAATTTAGTCAATAATGGCCTCCTACTGGAAGGAAACGGAATGCTTCGATGCTCGTGTTCCGGCCGCACGACCTCCGAGAAGCTTGGAAAAGACCTCATCTGAAAGGTGGATTCAAAACGATCGAGTGTGTCGAAGGTCAGCCTACTAGCTCAAACTTAAGGGTTCTAAAGTTCTACCGAAATCACATAGGTCGACATATTACAATTTAGTCAATAAAGGCCTACTATTGGAGCGAAACGGAATGCTTCGAAGCTCGTGTTTCGGCTGCACGTACTCCGAGAGGATTGGAAGAGACCTCATCTGAAAGGTGGATTCACAACGATCGAGTGTGTCGAACGTCAGCCCATAATCTCAAACTTAAGGGTTCAAATGTTCTGCCGAAATCATATCGGTCGTCATGTTACAATTTAGTCAATAAAGGCCTACGACTGGAGCGAAACGGAATGCTTCGACAATTGTGTTTCGGCCGCACAACCTCCGAGAGGCTTGGAAGAGACCTCATCTGAAAGGTGGATTCACAAGGATCGAGTGTGTCGAATGTCAGCCCACAATCTCAAACTTAAGGGTTCAAAGGTTCTGCCGAAATCATATCGGTCGTCATGTTACAATTTAGTCAATAAAGGCCTCCGACTGGAGCGAAACGGAATGCTTCGACGCTTGTGTTTCGGCCGCACGACCTCCGAGAGGCTTGGAAGAGACCTCATCTGAAAGGTGGATTCACAACGATCGAGTGTGTCGAATGTCAGCCCACAATCTCAAACTTAAGGGTTCAAAGGTTCTGCCGAAATCACATAGATCGTCATGTTACAATTTAGTCAATAAAGGCCTACTATTGGAGCGAAACGGAATGCTTCGAAGCTCGTGTTTCGACTGCACGAACTCCGAGAGGATTGGAAGAGACCTCATCTGAAAGGTGGATTCACAACGATCGAGTGTGTCGAACGTCAGCCCACTAGCTCAAACTTAAGGGTTCCAAAGTTCTGCCGAAATCACATAGGTCGTCATGTTTCAATTTAGTCAATAAAGGCCTACTACTGGAGCGAAACGGAATGCTTCGACGCTCGTGTTTCAGCCGCACGACCTCCGAAAGGCTTGGAAGAGACCTCATCTGAAAGGTGGATTCACAACGATCGAGTGTGTCGAACGTCAGCCCACTAGCTCAAACTTAAGAGTTCAAAAGTTCTGCCGAAATCACATCGGTCGTCATGTTTCAATTTAGTCAATAATGGCCTCCTACTGGAAGGAAACGGAATGCTTCGATGCTCGTGTTCCGGCCGCACGACCTCCGAGAAGCTTGGAAAAGACCTCATCTGAAAGGTGGATTCAAAACGATCGAGTGTGTCGAAGGTCAGCCTACTAGCTCAAACTTAAAGGTTCAAAAGTTCTGCCTAAATCACATAGGTCGTCATGTTACAATTTAGTCAATAAAGGCTTCCTACTGGAGCTAAACGGAATGCTTCGACGCTCGTGTTTCTGCCGCACGATCTCCGAGAAGCTTGGAAAAGACGTCATCTGAAAGCTGGATTCAAAACGATCGAGTGTTTCGAAGGTCAGCCTACTAGCTCAAACTTAAGGGTTCTAAAGTTCTGCCGAAATCACATAGGTCGACATGTTGCAATTTAGTCAATAAAGGCCTACCACTGGAGCGAAACGGAATGCTTCGAAGCTCGGGTTTCGGCTGCACGAACTCCGAGAGGATTGGAAGAGACCTCGTCTGAAAGGTGGATTCACAACGATCGAGTGTGTCGAACGTCAGCCCACTAGCTCAAACTTCAGGGTTCAAAAGCTCTGCCGAAATCATATCTGTCGTCATGTTACAATTTAGTCAATAAAGGCCTAAGACTGGAGCGAAACGGAATGCTTCGACGCTTGTGTTTCGGCCGCACGACCTCCGAGAGGCTTGGAAGAGACCTCATCTGAAAGGTGGATTCACAACGATCGAGTGTGTCGAACGTCAGCCCACAATCTCAAACTTAAGAGTTCAAAGGTTCTGCCGAAATCACATCGGGCGTCATGTTACAATTTAGTCAAAGGACTAGTACTGGAGCGAAACGGAATGCTTCGACGCTCGTGTTTCGGCCGCACGACCTACGAGAGGTTTGGAAGAGACCTCATCTGAAAGGTGGATTCCCAAAGATGGAGTGTGTCGAACGTCAGCCCACTAGTTCAAACTTAAGGGTTCAAAAGTTCTGCATAAATCACATAGGTCGTCATGTTACAATTTAGTCAATAAAGGCCTACTACTGGAGCGAAACGGAATGCTTCGACGCTCGTGTTTCAGCCGCACGACCTCCGAGAGGCTTGGAAGAGACCTCATCTGAAAGGTGGATTCACAACGATCGAGTGTGTCGAACGTCAGCCCACAATCTCAAACTTAAGAGTTCAAAAGTTCTGCCGAAATCACATCGGGCGTCATGTTACAATTTAGTCAAAGGACTAGTACTGGAGCGAAACGGAATGCTTCGACGCTCGTGTTTCGGCCGCACGACCTACGAGAGGTTTTGAAGAGACCTCATCTGAAAGGTGGATTCCCAAAGATGGAGTGTGTCGAACGTCAGCCCACTAGTTCAAACTTAAGGGTTCAAAAGTTCTGCATAAATCACATAGGTCGACATGTTGCAATTTAGTCAATAAAGCCCTACCACTGGAGCGAAACGGAATGCTTCGAAGCTCGGGTTTCGGCTGCACGAACTCCGAGAGGATTGGAAGAGACCTCATCTGAAAGGTGGATTCACAACGATCGAGTGTGTCGAACGTCAGCCCACTAGCTCAAACTTCAGGGTTCAAAAGTTCTGCCGAAATCACATAGGTCATCATGTTAGAATTTAGTCAATAAAGGACTACTACTGGAGCAAAACGGAATGCTTCGACGCTCGTGTGTCGGCCGCACGACCTCCGAGAGGCTTGGAAGAGACCTCATCTGAAAGGTGGATTCCCAACGATCGCGTGTGTCGAACGTCAGCCCATAATCTCAAACTTAAGGGTTCAAAAGTTCTGCCGAAATCATATCGGTCGTCATGTTACAATTTAGTCAATAAAGGCCTACTATTGGAGCGAAACGGAATGCTTCGAAGCTCGTGTTTCGACTGCACGAACTCCGAGAGGATAGGAAGAGACCTCATCTGAAAGGTGGATTCACAACGATCGAGTGTGTCGAACGTCAGCCCACTAGCTCAAACTTAAGGGTTCCAAAGTTCTGCCGAAATCACATAGGTCGTCATGTTTCAATTTAGTCAATAAAGGCCTACTACTGGAGCGAAACGGAATGCTTCGACGCTCGTGTTTCAGCCGCACGACCTCCGAGAGGCTTGGAAGAGACCTCATCTGAAAGGTGGATTCACAACGATCGAGTGTGTCGAACGTCAGCCCACTAGCTCAAACTTAAGAGTTCAAACGTTCTGCCGAAATCACATCGGTCGTCATGTTTCAATTTAGTCAATAATGGCCTCCTACTGGAAGGAAACGGAATGCTTCGATGCTCGTGTTCCGGCCGCACGACCTCCGAGAAGCTTGGAAAAGACCTCATCTGAAAGGTGGATTCAAAACGATCGAGTGTGTCGAAGGTCAGCCTACTAGCTCAAACTTAAGGGTTCTAAAGTTCTACCGAAATCACATAGGTCGACATATTACAATTTAGTCAATAAAGGCCTACTATTGGAGCGAAACGGAATGCTTCGAAGCTCGTGTTTCGGCTGCACGTACTCCGAGAGGATTGGAAGAGACCTCATCTGAAAGGTGGATTCACAACGATCGAGTGTGTCGAACGTCAGCCCATAATCTCAAACTTAAGGGTTCAAATGTTCTGCCGAAATCATATCGGTCGTCATGTTACAATTTAGTCAATAAAGGCCTACGACTGGAGCGAAACGGAATGCTTCGACAATTGTGTTTCGGCCGCACAACCTCCGAGAGGCTTGGAAGAGACCTCATCTGAAAGGTGGATTCACAAGGATCGAGTGTGTCGAATGTCAGCCCACAATCTCAAACTTAAGGGTTCAAAGGTTCTGCCGAAATCATATCGGTCGTCATGTTACAATTTAGTCAATAAAGGCCTCCAACTGGAGCGAAACGGAATGCTTCGACGCTTGTGTTTCGGCCGCACGACCTCCGAGAGGCTTGGAAGAGACCTCATCTGAAAGGTGGATTCACAACGATCGAGTGTGTCGAATGTCAGCCCACAATCTCAAACTTAAGGGTTCAAAGGTTCTGCCGAAATCACATAGATCGTCATGTTACAATTTAGTCAATAAAGGCCTACTATTGGAGCGAAACGGAATGCTTCGAAGCTCGTGTTTCGACTGCACGAACTCCGAGAGGATTGGAAGAGACCTCATCTGAAAGGTGGATTCACAACGATCGAGTGTGTCGAACGTCAGCCCACTAGCTCAAACTTAAGGGTTCCAAAGTTCTGCCGAAATCACATAGGTCGTCATGTTTCAATTTAGTCAATAAAGGCCTACTACTGGAGCGAAACGGAATGCTTCGACGCTCGTGTTTCAGCCGCACGACCTCCGAGAGGCTTGGAAGAGACCTCATCTGAAAGGTGGATTCACAACGATCGAGTGTGTCGAACGTCAGCCCACTAGCTCAAACTTAAGAGTTCAAAAGTTCTGCCGAAATCACATCGGTCGTCATGTTTCAATTTAGTCAATAATGGCCTCCTACTGGAAGGAAACGGAATGCTTCGATGCTCATGTTCCGGCCGCACGACCTCCGAGAAGCTTGGAAAAGACCTCATCTGAAAGGTGGATTCAAAACGATCGAGTGTGTCGAAGGTCAGCCTACTAGCTCAAACTTAAGGGTTCTAAAGTTCTACCGAAATCACATAGGTCGACATATTACAATTTAGTCAATAAAGGCCTACTATTGGAGCGAAACGGAATGCTTCGAAGCTCGTGTTTCGGCTGCACGAACTCCGAGAGGATTGGAAGAGACCTCATCTGAAAGGTGGATTCACAACGATCGAGTGTGTCGAACGTCAGCCCATAATCTCAAACTTAAGTGTTCAAAAGTTCTGCCGAAATCATATCGGTCGTCATGTTACAATTTAGTCAATAAAGGCCTACGACTGGAGCGAAACGGAATGCTTCGACAATTGTGTTTCGGCCGCACAACCTCCGAGAGGCTTGGAAGAGACCTCATCTAAAAGGTGGATTCACAAGGATCGAGTGTGTCGAATGTCAGCCCACAATCTCAAACTTAAGGGTTCAAATGTTCTGCCGAAATCACATAGGTCGTCATGTTACAATTTAGTCAATAAAGGCCTACTATTGGAGCGAAACGGAATACTTCGAAGCTCGTGTTTCGGCTGCACGAACTCCGAGAGGATTGGAAGAGACCTCATCTGAAAGGTGGATTCAAAACGATCGAGTGTGTCGAAGGTCAGCCTACTAGCTAAAACATAAGGGTTCTAAAGTTCTGCCGAAATCACATAGGTCGACATGTTACAATTTAGTCAATAAAGGCCTACTATTGGAGCAAAACGGAATGCTTCGAAGCTCGTGTTTCGGCTGCACGAACTCCGAGAGGATTGGAAGAGACCTCATCTGAAAGGTGGATTCACAACGATCGAGTGTGTCGAACATCAGCCCACAAGCTCAAACTTAAGGGTTCAAAAGTTCTGCCGAAATCACATAGGTCGTCATGTTACAATTTAGTCAAAGGACTAGTACTGGAGCGAAACGTAATGCTTCGACGCTCGTGTTTCGGCCGCACGACCTACGAGAGGCTTGGAAGAGACCTCATCTGAAAGGTGGATTCCCAACGATCGAGTGTGTCGAACGTCAGCCCACTAGCTCAAACTTAAGGGATCAAAAGTTCTGCCGAAATCACATAGGTCGTCATGTTTCAATTTAGTCAATAAAGGCCTACTACTGGAGCGAAACGGAATGCTTCGACGCTCGTGTTTCAGCCGCACGGCCTCCGAGAAGCTTGGAAGAGACCTCATCTGAAAGGTGGATTCACAACGATCAAGTGTGTCGAACGTCAGCCCACAAGCTCAAACTTAAGGGTTCAAAAGTTCTGCCGAAATCACATAGGTCATCATGTTACAATTTAGACAATAAAGGCCTACTACTGGAGCGAAACGGAATGCTTCGATGCTCGTGCTTCGGCCGCATGAACTCCGAGAGGCTTGGAAGAGATCTCATCTGAAAGGTGGATTCACAACGATCGAGTGTGTCGAATGTCAGCCGACTAGCTCAAATTTAAGGGTTCAAAAGTTCTGCCGAAATCACAAAGGTCGTCATGTTACAATTTAGTCAATATAGGCCTACTACTGGAGCGAAACGGAATGCTTCGACGATCATGTTTCAGCCGCACGACCTCCGAGAGGCTTGGAAGAGACCTCATCTGAAAGATGGATTCACAACGATCGAGTGTGTCAAACGTCAGCCCACTAGTTCAAACTTAAGGGTTCAAAAGTTCTGCCGAAATCACATAGGTCGTCATGTTACAATTTAGTCAATAAAGGCCTACTACTGGAGCGAAACGGAATGCTTCGACGCTCGTGTTTCGGCCGCACGACCTACGAGAGGTTTGGAAGAGACCTCATCTGAAAGGTGGATTCCCAAAGATGGAGTGTGTCGAACGTCAGCCCACTAGTTCAAACTTAAGGGTTCAAAAGTTCTGCATAAATCACATAGGTCGTCATGTTACAATTTAGTCAATAAATGCCTACTACTGGAGCGAAACGGAATGCTTCGACGCTCGTGTTTCAGCCGCACGACCTCCGAGAGCCTTGGAAAAGACCTCATCTGAAAGGTGGATTCAAAACGATCGAGTGTGTCGAATGTCAGTCTACTAGCTCAAACTTAAAGGTTCAAAAGTTCTGCCTAAATCACATAGGTCGTCATGTTACAATTTAGTCAATAAAGGCTTCCTACTGGAGCTAAACGGAATGCTTCGAAGCTCGGGTTTCGGCTGCACGAACTCCGAGAAGCTTGGAAGAGACCTCATCTGAAAGGTGGATTCACAACGATCGAGTGTGTCGAACGTCAGCCCACTAGCTCAAACTTCAGGGTTCAAAAGTTCTGCCGAAATCACATAGGTCATCATGTTAGAATTTAGTCAATAAAGGACTACTACTGGAGCAAAACGGAATGCTTCGACGCTCGTGTGTCGGCCGCACGACCTCCGAGAGGCTTGGAAGAGACCTCATCTGAAAGGTGGATTCCCAACGATCGCGTGTGTCGAACGTCAGCCCATAATCTCAAACTTAAGGGTTCAAAAGTTCTGCCGAAATCATATTGGTCGTCATGTTACAATTTAGTCAATAAAGGCCTCCGACTGGAGCGAAACGGAATGCTTCGACGCTTGTGTTTCGGCCGCACGACCTCCGAGAGGCTTGGAAGAGACCTCATCTGAAAGGTGGATTCACAACGATCGAGTGTGTCGAATGTCAGCCCACAATCTCAAACTTAAGGGTTCAAAGGTTCTGCCGAAATCACATAGATCGTCATGTTACAATTTAGTCAATAAAGGCCTACTATTGGAGCGAAACGGAATGCTTCGAAGCTCGTGTTTCGACTGCACGAACTCCGAGAGAATTGGAAGAGACCTCATCTGAAAGGTGGATTCACAACGATCGAGTGTGTCGAACGTCAGCCCACTAGCTCAAACTTAAGGGTTCCAAAGTTCTGCCGAAATCACATAGGTCGTCATGTTTCAATTTAGTCAATAAAGGCCTACTACTGGAGCGAAACGGAATGCTTCGACGCTCGTGTTTCAGCCGCACGACCTCCGAGAGGCTTGGAAGAGACCTCATCTGAAAGGTGGATTCACAACGATCGAGTGTGTCGAACGTCAGCCCACTAGCTCAAACTTAAGAGTTCAAAAGTTCTGCCGAAATCACATCGGTCGTCATGTTTCAATTTAGTCAATAATGGCCTCCTACTGGAAGGAAACGGAATGCTTCGATGCTCGTGTTCCGGCCGCACGACCTCCGAGAAGTTTGGAAAAGACCTCATCTGAAAGGTGGATTCAAAACGATCGAGTGTGTCGAAGGTCAGCCTACTAGCTCAAACTTAAGGGTTCTAAAGTTCTACCGAAATCACATAGGTCGACATATTACAATTTAGTCAATAAAGGCCTACTATTGGAGCGAAACGGAATGCTTCGAAGCTCGTGTTTCGGCTGCACGAACTCCGAGAGGATTGGAAGAGACCTCATCTGAAAGGTGGATTCACAACGATCGAGTGTGTCGAACGTCAGCCCATAATCTCAAACTTAAGGGTACAAAAGTTCTGCCGAAATCATATCGGTCGTCATGTTACAATTTAGTCAATAAAGGCCTACGACTGGAGCGAAAAGGAATGCTTCGACAATTGTGTTTCGGCCGCACAACCTCCGAGAGGCTTGGAAGAGACCTCATCTGAAAGGTGGATTCACAAGGATCGAGTGTGTCGAATGTCAGCCCACAATCTCAAACTTAAGGGTTCAAAGGTTCTGCCGAAATCATATCGGTCGTCATGTTACAATTTAGTCAATAAAGGCCTCCGACTGGAGCGAAACGGAATGCTTCGACGCTTGTGTTTCGGCCGCACGACCTCCGAGAGGCTTGGAAGAGACCTCATCTGAAAGGTGGATTCACAACGATCGAGTGTGTCGAATGTCAGCCCACAATCTCAAACTTAAGGGTTCAAAGGTTCTGCCGAAATCACATAGATCGTCATGTTACAATTTAGTCAATAAAGGCCTACTATTGGAGCGAAACGGAATGCTTCGAAGCTCGTGTTTTGACTGCACGAACTCCGAGAGGATTGGAAGAGACCTCATCTGAAAGGTGGATTCACAACGATCGAGTGTGTCGAACGTCAGCCCACTAGCTCCAAATTAAGGGTTCCAAAGTTCTGCCGAAATCACATAGGTCGTCATGTTTCAATTTAGTCAATAAAGGCCTACTACTGGAGCGAAACGGAATGCTTCGACGCTCGTGTTTCAGGCGCACGACCTCCGAGAGGCTTGGAAGAGACCTCATCTGAAAGGTGGATTCACAACGATCAAGTGTGTCGAACGTCAGCCCACTAGCTCAAACTTAAGGGATCAAAAGTTCTGCCGAAATCACATCGGTCGTCATGTTTCAATTTAGTCAATAATGGCCTCCTACTGGAAGGAAACGGAATGCTTCGATGCTCGTGTTCCGGCCGCACGACCTCCGAGAAGCTTGGAAAAGACCTCATCTGAAAGGTGGATTCAAAACGATCGAGTGTGTCGAAGGTCAGCCTACTAGCTCAAACTTAAGGGTTCAAAGGTTCTGCCGAAATCACATAGGTCGTCATGTTACAATTTAGTCAATAAAGGCCTACTATTGGAGCGAAACGGAATACTTCGAAGCTCGTGTTTCGGCTCCACGAACTCCGAGAGGATTGGAAGAGACCTCATCTGAAAGGTGGATTCAAAACGATCGAGTGTGTCGAAGGTCAGCCTACTAGCTAAAACATAAGGGTTCTAAAGTTCTGCCGAAATCACATAGGTCGACATGTTACAATTTAGTCAATAAAGGCCTACTATTGGAGCAAAACGGAATGCTTCGAAGCTCGTGTTTCGGCTGCACGAACTCCGAGAGGATTGGAAGAGACCTCATCTGAAAGGTGGATTCACAAGGATCGAGTGTGTCGAACGTCAGCCCACAAGCTCAAACTTAAGGGTTCAAAAGTTCTGCCGAAATCACATAGGTCGTCATGTTACAATTTAGTCAAAGGACTAGTACTGGAGCGAAACGTAATGCTTCGAAGCTCGTGTTTCGGCCGCACGACCTACGAGAGGCTTGGAAGAGACCTCATCTGAAAGGTGGATTCCCAACGATCGAGTGTGTCGAACGTCAGCCCACTAGTTCAAACTTAAGGGTTCAAAAGTTCTGCATAAATCACAGAGGTCGTCATGTTACAATTTAGTCAATAAAGGCCAACTACTGGAGCGAAACGGAATGCTTCGAAGCTCGTGTTTCGGCTGCACGAACTCCGAGAGGATTGGAAGATACATCATCTGAAAGGTGGATTCACAACGATCGAGTGTGTCGAACGTCAGCCCACTAGCTCAAACTTAAGGGATCAAAAGTTCTGCCGAAATCACATAGGTCGTCATGTTTCAATTTAGTCAATAAAGGCCTACTACTGGAGCGAAACGGAATGCTTCGACGCTCGTGTTTCAGCCGCACGGCCTCCGAGAAGCTTGGAAGAGACCTCATCTGAAAGGTGGATTCACAACGATCAAGTGTGTCGAACGTCAGCCCACAAGCTCAAACTTAAGGGTTCAAAAGTTCTGCCGAAATCACATAGGTCATCATGTTACAATTTAGACAATAAAGGCCTACTACTGGAGCGAAACGGAATGCTTCGATGCTCGTGCTTCGGCCGCACGAACTCCGAGAGGCTTGGACGAGATCTCATCTGAAAGGTGGATTCACAACGATCGAGTGTGTCGAATGTCAGCCGACTAGCTCAAATTTAAGGGTTCAAAAGTTCTGCCGAAATCACAAAGGTCGTCATGTTACAATTTAGTCAATATAGGCCTACTACTGGAGCGAAACGGAATGCTTCGACGATCGTGTTTCGGCCGCACGACCTCCGAGAGGCTTGGAAGAGACCTCATCCGAAAGGTGGATTCACAACGATCGAGTGTGTCGAACGTCAGCCCACTAGCTCCAAATTAAGGGTTCCAAAGTTCTGCCGAAATCACATAGGTCGTCATGTTTCAATTTAGTCAATAAAGGCCTACTACTGGAGCGAAACGGAATGCTTCGACGCTCGTGTTTCAGGCGCACGACCTCCGAGAGGCTTGGAAGAGACCTCATCTGAAAGGTGGATTCACAACGATCAAGTGTGTCGAACGTCAGCCCACTAGCTCAAACTTAAGGGATCAAAAGTTCTGCCGAAATCACATCGGTCGTCATGTTTCAATTTAGTCAATAATGGCCTCCTACTGGAAGGAAACGGAATGCTTCGATGCTCGTGTTCCGGCCGCACGACCTCCGAGAAGCTTGGAAAAGACCTCATCTGAAAGGTGGATTCAAAACGATCGAGTGTGTCGAAGGTCAGCCTACTAGCTCAAACTTAAGGGTTCTAAAGTTCTACCGAAATCACATAGGTCGTCATGTTACAATTTAGTCAATAAAGGCCTACTACTGGAGCGAAACGGAATGCTTCGACGCTCGTGTTTCAGCCGCACGATCTCCGAGAGGATTGGAAGAGACCTCATTTGAAAGGTGGATTCAAAACGATCGAGTGCGACGAACGTCAGCCCACGAGCTCAAACTTAAGGGTTCAAAAGTTCTGCCGAAATCACATTGGTTGTCATGTTACAATTTAGTCAATAAAGGCCTACTACTGGAACGAAACTGAATGCTTTGACAGTCGCCGCTCGGCCGCACGAAGTCTGAGAGGCTTGGAAGAGACGTCATCTGAAAGGTGGTTTCACAACGATCGAGTGTGTCAAACGTCAGCCCACTAGTTCAAACTTAAGGGTTCAAAAGTTCTGCCGAAATCACATAGGTCGTCATGTTACAATTTAGTCAATAATGGCCTCCTACTGGAAGGAAACGGAATGCTTCGATGCTCGTTTTCCGGCCGCACGACCTCCGAGAAGCTTGGAAAAGACCTCATCTGAAAGGTGGATTCACAACGATCAAGTGTGTCGAACGTCAGCCCACTAGCTCAAACTTAAGAGTTCAAAAGTTCTGCCGAAATCACATCGGTCGTCATGTTTCAATTTAGTCAATAATGGCCTCCTACTGGAAGGAAACGGAATGCTTCGATGCTCGTGTTCCGGCCGCACGACCTCCGAGAAGCTTGGAAAAGACCTCATCTGAAAGGTGGATTCAAAACGATCGAGTGTGTCGAAGGTCAGCCTACTAGCTCAAACTTAAGGGTTCTAAAGTTCTACCGAAATCACATAGGTCGACATATTACAATTTTGTCAATAAAGGCCTACTATTGGAGCAAAACGGAATGCTTCGAAGCTCGTGTTTCGGCTGCACGAACTCCGAGAGGATTGGAAGAGACCTCATCTGAAAGGTGGATTCACAACGATCGAGTGTGTCGAACGTCAGCCCACAAGCTCAAACTTAAGGGTTCAAAAGTTCTGCCGAAATCACATAGGTCGTCATGTTACAATTTAGTCAATAAAGGCCTACTACTGGAGCGAAACGGAATGCTTCGACGCTCGTGTTTCAGCCGCACGACCTCCGAGAGGATTGGAAGAGACCTCATTTGAAAGGTGGATTCAAAACGATCGAGTGCGACGAACGTCAGCCCACGAGCTCAAACTTAAGGGTTCAAAAGTTCTGCCGAAATCACATAGGTCATCATGTTACAATTTAGACAATAAAGGCCTACTACTGGAGCGAAACGGAATGCTTCGATGCTCGTGCTTCGGCCGCACGAACTCCGAGAGGCTTGGACGAGATCTCATCTGAAAGGTGGATTCACAACGATCGAGTGTGTCGAATGTCAGCCGACTAGCTCAAATTTAAGGGTTCAAAAGTTCTGCCGAAATCACAAAGGTCGTCATGTTACAATTTAGTCAATATAGGCCTACTACTGGAGCGAAACGGAATGCTTCGACGATCGTGTTTCGGCCGCACGACCTCCGAGAGGCTTGGAAGAGACCTCATCCGAAAGGTGGATTCACAACGATCGAGTGTGTCGAACGTCAGCCCACTAGCTCCAAATTAAGGGTTCCAAAGTTCTGCCGAAATCACATAGGTCGTCATGTTTCAATTTAGTCAATAAAGGCCTACTACTGGAGCGAAACGGAATGCTTCGACGCTCGTGTTTCAGGCGCACGACCTCCGAGAGGCTTGGAAGAGACCTCATCTGAAAGGTGGATTCACAACGATCAAGTGTGTCGAACGTCAGCCCACTAGCTCAAACTTAAGGGATCAAAAGTTCTGCCGAAATCACATCGGTCGTCATGTTTCAATTTAGTCAATAATGGCCTCCTACTGGAAGGAAACGGAATGCTTCGATGCTCGTGTTCCGGCCGCACGACCTCCGAGAAGCTTGGAAAAGACCTCATCTGAAAGGTGGATTCAAAACGATCGAGTGTGTCGAAGGTCAGCCTACTAGCTCAAACTTAAGGGTTCTAAAGTTCTACCGAAATCACATAGGTCGTCATGTTACAATTTAGTCAATAAAGGCCTACTACTGGAGCGAAACGGAATGCTTCGACGCTCGTGTTTCAGCCGCACGATCTCCGAGAGGATTGGAAGAGACCTCATTTGAAAGGTGGATTCAAAACGATCGAGTGCGACGAACGTCAGCCCACGAGCTCAAACTTAAGGGTTCAAAAGTTCTGCCGAAATCACATTGGTTGTCATGTTACAATTTAGTCAATAAAGGCCTACTACTGGAACGAAACTGAATGCTTTGACAGTCGCCGCTCGGCCGCACGAAGTCTGAGAGGCTTGGAAGAGACGTCATCTGAAAGGTGGTTTCACAACGATCGAGTGTGTCAAACGTCAGCCCACTAGTTCAAACTTAAGGGTTCAAAAGTTCTGCCGAAATCACATAGGTCGTCATGTTACAATTTAGTCAATAATGGCCTCCTACTGGAAGGAAACGGAATGCTTCGATGCTCGTTTTCCGGCCGCACGACCTCCGAGAAGCTTGGAAAAGACCTCATCTGAAAGGTGGATTCACAACGATCAAGTGTGTCGAACGTCAGCCCACTAGCTCAAACTTAAGAGTTCAAAAGTTCTGCCGAAATCACATCGGTCGTCATGTTTCAATTTAGTCAATAATGGCCTCCTACTGGAAGGAAACGGAATGCTTCGATGCTCGTGTTCCGGCCGCACGACCTCCGAGAAGCTTGGAAAAGACCTCATCTGAAAGGTGGATTCAAAACGATCGAGTGTGTCGAAGGTCAGCCTACTAGCTCAAACTTAAGGGTTCTAAAGTTCTACCGAAATCACATAGGTCGACATATTACAATTTTGTCAATAAAGGCCTACTATTGGAGCAAAACGGAATGCTTCGAAGCTCGTGTTTCGGCTGCACGAACTCCGAGAGGATTGGAAGAGACCTCATCTGAAAGGTGGATTCACAACGATCGAGTGTGTCGAACGTCAGCCCACAAGCTCAAACTTAAGGGTTCAAAAGTTCTGCCGAAATCACATAGGTCGTCATGTTACAATTTAGTCAATAAAGGCCTACTACTGGAGCGAAACGGAATGCTTCGACGCTCGTGTTTCAGCCGCACGACCTCCGAGAGGATTGGAAGAGACCTCATTTGAAAGGTGGATTCAAAACGATCGAGTGCGACGAACGTCAGCCCACGAGCTCAAACTTAAGGGTTCAAAAGTTCTGCCGAAATCACATTGGTTGTCATGTTACAATTTAGTCAATAACGGCCTACTACTGGAACGAAACTGAATGCTTTGACAGTCGCCGCTCGGCCGCACGAAGTCTGAGAGGCTTGGAAGAGACGTCATCTGAAAGGTGGTTTCACAACGATCGAGTGTGTCAAACGTCAGCCCACTAGTTCAAACTTAAGGGTTCAAAAGTTCTGCCGAAATCACATAGGTCGTCATGTTACAATTTAGTCAATAAAGGCCTACTACTGGAGCGAAACGGAATGCTTCGACGCTCGTGTTTCAGCCGCACGACCTCCGAGAGGATTGGAAGAGACCTCATTTGAAAGGTGGATTCAAAACGATCGAGTGCGTCGAACGTCAGCCCACGAGTTCAAACTTAAGGGTTCAAAAGTTCTGCATAAATCACAGAGGTCGTCATGTTACAATTTAGTCAATAAAGGCCAACTACTGGAGCGAAACAGAATGCTTCGAAGCTCGTGTTTCGGCTGCACGAACTCCGAGAGGATTGGAAGAGACATCATCTGAAAGGTGGATTCACAACGATCGAGTGTGTCGAACGTCAGCCCACTAGCTCAAACTTAAGGGATCAAAAGTTCTGCCGAAATCACATAGGTCGTCATGTTTCAATTTAGTCAATAAAGGCCTACTACTGAAGCGAAACGGAATGCTTCGACGCTCGTGTTTCAGCCGCACGGCCTCCGAGAAGCTTGGAAGAGACCTCATCTGAAAGGTGGATTCACAACGATCAAGTGTGTCGAACGTCAGCCCACAAGCTCAAACTTAAGGGTTCAAAAGTTCTGCCGAAATCACATAGGTCATCATGTTACAATTTAGACAATAAAGGCCTACTACTGGAGCGAAACGGAATGCTTCGATGCTCGTGCTTCGGCCGCACGAACTCCGAGAGGCTTGGAAGAGATCTCATCTGAAAGGTGGATTCACAACGATCAAGTGTGTCGAATGTCAGCCGACTAGCTCAAATTTAAGGGTTCAAAAGTTCTGCCGAAATCACAAAGGTCGTCATGTTACAATTTAGTCAATATAGGCCTACTACTGGAGCGAAACGGAATGCTTCGACGATCGTGTTTCGGCCGCACGACCTCCGAGAGGCTTGGAAGAGACCTCATCTGAAAGATGGATTCACAACGATCGAGTGTGTCAAACGTCAGCCCACTAGTTCAAACTTAAGGGTTCTAAAGTTCTACCGAAATCACATAGGTCGACATATTACAATTTAGTCAATAAAGGCCTACTATTGGAGCGAAACGGAATGCTTTGAAGCTCGTGTTTCGGCTGCACGAACTCCGAGAGGATTGGAAGAGACCTCATCTGAAAGGTGGATTCACAACGATCGAGTGTGTCGAACGTCAGCCCACAAGCTCAAACTTAAGGGTTCAAAAGTTCTGCCGAAATCACATTGGTTGTCATGTTACAATTTAGTCAATAAAGGCCTACTACTGGAACGAAACTGAATGCTTTGACAGTCGCCGCTCGGCCGCACGAAGTCTGAGAGGCTTGGAAGAGACGTCATCTGAAAGGTGGTTTCACAACGATCGAGTGTGTCAAACGTCAGCCCACTAGTTCAAACTTAAGGGTTCAAAAGTTCTGCCGAAATCACATAGGTCGTCATGTTACAATTTAGTCAATAAAGGCCTACTACTGGAGCGAAACGCAATGCTTCGACGCTCGTGTTTCAGCCGCACGACCTCCGAGAGGATTGGAAGAGACCTCATTTGAAAGGTGGATTCAAAACGATCGAGTGCCTCGAACGTCAGCCCACGAGCTCAAACTTAAGGGTTCAAAAGTTCTGCCGAAATCACATAGGTCGTCATGTTACAAATTAGTCAATGTAGGCCAACGACAGGAGCGAAATGGAATGCTTCGACGCTCGTGTTTTCGGCCGCACGACATCCGAGAGGCTTGGAAAAGACCTCATCTGAAAGGTGGATTAAAAACGATCGAGTGTGTCGAATGTCAGTCTACTAGCTCAAACTTAAGGGTTCTAAAGTTCTGCCGAAATCACATAGGTCGACATGTTACAATTTAGTCAATAAAGGCCTACTATTGGAGCGAAACGGAATGCTTCGAAGCTCGTGTTTCGGCTGCACGAACTCCGAGAGGATTGGAAGAGACCTCATCTGAAAGGTGGATTCACAACGATCGAGTGTTTCGAATGTCAGCCCACAAGCTCAAACTTAAGGGTTCAAAAGTTCTGCCGAAATCACATAGGTCGTCATGTTACAATTTAGTCAATAAAGGCCTATTACTGGAGCGAAACGGAATGCTTCGACGCTCGTGTTTCGGCCGCACGACCTCGGAGAGGCTTGGAAAAGACGTCATCTGAAAGGTGGCTTCAAAACGATCGAGTGTGTCGAATGTCAGCCTACTAGCTCAAACTTAAGGGTTCAAAAGTTCTGCCGAAATCACATAGGTCGTCATGTTCCAAATTACTGAATAAAGGCCTACTACTGGAGCGAAACGGAATGCTTCGATGCTCGTGTTTCGGCAGCACGACCTCCGAGAGGCTTGGAAGAGACCTCATCTGAAAGGTGGATTCCCAACGATCGAGTGTGTCGAACGTCAGCCCATAATCTCAAACTTAAGGGTTCAAAAGTTCTGCCGAAATCACATTGGTTGTCATGTTACAATTTAGTCAATAACGGCCTACTACTGGAACGAAACTGAATGCTTTGACAGTCGCCGCTCGGCCGCACGAAGTCTGAGAGGCTTGGAAGAGACGTCATCTGAAAGGTGGTTTCACAACGATCGAGTGTGTCAAACGTCAGCCCACTAGTTCAAACTTAAGGGTTCAAAAGTTCTGCCGAAATCACATAGGTCGTCATGTTACAATTTAGTCAATAAAGGCCTACTACTGGAGCGAAACGGAATGCTTCGACGCTCGTGTTTCAGCCGCACGACCTCCGAGAGGATTGGAAGAGACCTCATTTGAAAGGTGGATTCAAAACGATCGAGTGCGTCGAACGTCAGCCCACGAGTTCAAACTTAAGGGTTCAAAAGTTCTGCATAAATCACAGAGGTCGTCATGTTACAATTTAGTCAATAAAGGCCAACTACTGGAGCGAAACGGAATGCTTCGAAGCTCGTGTTTCGGCTGCACGAACTCCGAGAGGATTGGAAGAGACATCATCTGAAAGGTGGATTCACAACGATCGAGTGTGTCGAACGTCAGCCCACTAGCTCAAACTTAAGGGATCAAAAGTTCTGCCGAAATCACATAGGTCGTCATGTTTCAATTTAGTCAATAAAGGCCTACTACTGAAGCGAAACGGAATGCTTCGACGCTCGTGTTTCAGCCGCACGGCCTCCGAGAAGCTTGGAAGAGACCTCATCTGAAAGGTGGATTCACAACGATCAAGTGTGTCGAACGTCAGCCCACAAGCTCAAACTTAAGGGTTCAAAAGTTCTGCCGAAATCACATAGGTCATCATGTTACAATTTAGACAATAAAGGCCTACTACTGGAGCGAAACGGAATGCTTCGATGCTCGTGCTTCGGCCGCACGAACTCCGAGAGGCTTGGAAGAGATCTCATCTGAAAGGTGGATTCACAACGATCGAGTGTGTCGAATGTCAGCCGACTAGCTCAAATTTAAGGGTTCAAAAGTTCTGCCGAAATCACAAAGGTCGTCATGTTACAATTTAGTCAATATAGGCCTACTACTGGAGCGAAACGGAATGCTTCGACGATCGTGTTTCGGCCGCACGACCTCCGAGAGGCTTGGAAGAGACCTCATCTGAAAGATGGATTCACAACGATCGAGTGTGTCAAACGTCAGCCCACTAGTTCAAACTTAAGGGTTCTAAAGTTCTACCGAAATCACATAGGTCGACATATTACAATTTAGTCAATAAAGGCCTACTATTGGAGCGAAACGGAATGCTTTGAAGCTCGTGTTTCGGCTGCACGAACTCCGAGAGGATTGGAAGAGACCTCATCTGAAAGGTGGATTCACAACGATCGAGTGTGTCGAACGTCAGCCCACAAGCTCAAACTTAAGGGTTCAAAAGTTCTGCCGAAATCACATTGGTTGTCATGTTACAATTTAGTCAATAAAGGCCTACTACTGGAACGAAACTGAATGCTTTGACAGTCGCCGCTCGGCCGCACGAAGTCTGAGAGGCTTGGAAGAGACGTCATCTGAAAGGTGGTTTCACAACGATCGAGTGTGTCAAACGTCAGCCCACTAGTTCAAACTTAAGGGTTCAAAAGTTCTGCCGAAATCACATAGGTCGTCATGTTACAATTTAGTCAATAAAGGCCTACTACTGGAGCGAAACGCAATGCTTCGACGCTCGTGTTTCAGCCGCACGACCTCCGAGAGGATTGGAAGAGACCTCATTTGAAAGGTGGATTCAAAACGATCGAGTGCCTCGAACGTCAGCCCACGAGCTCAAACTTAAGGGTTCAAAAGTTCTGCCGAAATCACATAGGTCGTCATGTTACAAATTAGTCAATGTAGGCCAACGACTGGAGCGAAATGGAATGCTTCGACGCTCGTGTTTTCGGCCGCACGACATCCGAGAGGCTTGGAAAAGACCTCATCTGAAAGGTGGATTAAAAACGATCGAGTGTGTCGAATGTCAGTCTACTAGCTCAAACTTAAGGGTTCTAAAGTTCTGCCGAAATCACATAGGTCGACATGTTACAATTTAGTCAATAAAGGCCTACTATTGGAGCGAAACGGAATGCTTCGAAGCTCGTGTTTCGGCTGCACGAACTCCGAGAGGATTGGAAGAGACCTCATCTGAAAGGTGGATTCACAACGATCGAGTGTTTCGAATGTCAGCCCACAAGCTCAAACTTAAGGGTTCAAAAGTTCTGCCGAAATCACATAGGTCGTCATGTTACAATTTAGTCAATAAAGGCCTATTACTGGAGCGAAACGGAATGCTTCGACGCTCGTGTTTCGGCCGCACGACCTCGGAGAGGCTTGGAAAAGACGTCATCTGAAAGGTGGCTTCAAAACGATCGAGTGTGTCGAATGTCAGCCTACTAGCTCAAACTTAAGGGTTCAAAAGTTCTGCCGAAATCACATAGGTCGTCATGTTCCAAATTACTGAATAAAGGCCTACTACTGGAGCGAAACGGAATGCTTCGATGCTCGTGTTTCGGCAGCACGACCTCCGAGAGGCTTGGAAGAGACCTCATCTGAAAGGTGGATTCCCAACGATCGAGTGTGTCGAACGTCAGCCCATAATCTCAAACTTAAGGGTTCAAAAGTTCTGCCGAAATCATATCGGTCGTCATGTTACAATTTAGTCAATAAAGGCCTACGACTGGAGCGAAACGGAATGCTTCGGCGCTTGTGTTTCGTCCGCACGACCTCCGAGAGACATGGAAGAGAACTCATCTGAAAGGTGGATTCCCAACGATCGAGTGTGTCGAACGTCAGCCCATAATCTCAAACTTAAGGGTTCAAAAGTTCTGCCGAAATCATATCGGTCGTCATGTTACAATTTAGTCAATAAAGGCCTACGACTGGAGCGAAACGGAATGCTTCGACAATTGTGTTTCGGCCGCACAACCTCCGAGAGGCTTGGAAGAGACCTCATCTGAAAGGTGGATTCACAACGATCGAGTGTGTCGAATGTCAGCCCACAATCTCAAACTTAAGGGTTCAAAGGTTCTGCCGAAATCACATAGGTCGTCATGTTACGATTTAGTCAATAAAGGCCTACTATTGGAGCGAACCGGAATGCTTCGAAGCTCGTGTTTCGGCTGCACGAACTCCGAGAGGATTGGAAGAGACCTCATCTGAAAGGTGGATTCAAAACGATCGAATGTGTCGAAGGTCAGCCTACTAGCTAAAACATAAGGGTTCTAAAGTTCTGCCGAAATCACATAGGTCGACATGTTACAATTTAGTCAATAAAGGCCTACTATTGGAGAAAAACGGAATGCTTCGAAGCTCGTGTTTCGGCAACACGAACTCCGAGAGGATTGGAAGAGACCTCATCTGAAAGGTGGATTCACAACGATCGAGTGTGTCGAACGTCAGCCCACAAGCTCAAACTTAAGGGTTCAAAAGTTCTGCCGAAATCACATAGGTCGTCATGTTACAATTTAGTCAAAGGACTAGTACTGGAGCGAAACGTAATGCTTCGACGCTCGTGTTTCGGCCGCACGACCTACGAGAGGCTTGGAAGAGACCTCATCTGAAAGGTGGATTCCCAACGATCGAGTGTGTCGAACGTCAGCCCACTAGTTCAAACTTAAGGGTTCAAAAGTTCTGCATAAATCACAGAGGTCGTCATGTTACAATTTAGTCAATAAAGGCCAACTACTGGAGCGAAACGGAATGCTTCGAAGCTCGTGTTTCGGCCGCACAACCTCCGAGAGGCTTGGAAGAGACCTCATCTGAAAGGTGGATTCACAACGATCGAGTGTGTCGAATGTCAGCCCACAATCTCAAACTTAAGGGTTCAAAGGTTCTGCCGAAATCACATAGGTCGTCATGTTACAATTTAGTCAATAAAGGCCAACTACTGGAGCGAAACGGAATGCTTCGACGCTCGTGTTACGGCCGCACGACCTCCGAGAGGCTTGGAAGAGACCTCATCTGAAAGGTGGATTCACAACAATCGAGTGTGTCGAACGTCAGCCTATAATCTCAAATTTAAGGGTTCAAAGGTTCTGCCGAAATCACATAGGTCGTCATGTTACAATTTAGTCAATAAAGGCCAACTACTGGAGCGAAACGGAATGCTTCGAAGCTCGTGTTTCGGCTGCACGAACTCCGAGAGACTTGGAAGAGACCTCATCTGAAAGGTGGATTCACAACGATCGAGTGTGTCGAACGTCTGCCCACTAGCTCAAACTTAAGGGTTCCAAAGTTCTGCCGAAATCAAATAGGTCGTCATGTTACAATTTAGTCAATAAAGGCCTACTATTGGAGCGAAACGGAATACTTCGAAGCTCGTGTTTCGGCTGCACGAACTCCGAGAGGATTGGAAGAGACCTCATCTGAAAGGTGGATTCAAAACGATCGAGTGTGTCGAAGGTCAGCCTACTAGCTAAAACATAAGGGTTCTAAAGTTCTGCCGAAATCACATAGGTCGACATGTTACAATTTACTCAATAAAGGCCTACTATTGGAGCAAAACGGAATGCTTCGAAGCTCGTGTTTCGGCTGCACGAACTCCGAGAGGATTGGAAGAGACCTCATCTGAAAGGTGGATTCACAACGATCGAGTGTGTCGAACGTCAGCCCACAAGCTCAAACTTAAGGGTTCAAAAGTTCTGCCGAAATCACATAGGTCGTCATGTTACAATTTAGTCAAAGGACTAGTACTGGAGCAAAACTTAATGCTTCGACGCTCGTGTTTCGGCCGCACGACCTACGAGAGGCTTGGAAGAGACCTCATCTGAAAGGTGGATTCCCAACGATCGAGTGTGTCGAACGTCAGCCCACTAGTTCAAACTTAAGGGTTCAAAAGTTCTGCATAAATCACAGAGGTCGTCATGTTACAATTTAGTCAATAAAGGCCAACTACTGGAGCGAAACGGAATGCTTCGAAGCTCGTGTTTCGGCTGCACGAACTCCGAGAGGATTGGAAGAGACATCATCTGAAAGGTGGATTCACAACGATCGAGTGTGTTGAACGTCAGCCCACTAGCTCAAACTTAAGGGATCAAAAGTTCTGCCGAAATCACATAGGTCGTCATGTTTCAATTTAGTCAATAAAGGCCTACTACTGGAGCGAAACGGAATGCTTCGACGCTCGTGTTTCAGCCGCACGGCCTCCGAGAAGCTTGGAAGAGACCTCATCTGAAAGGTGGATTCACAACGATCAAGTGTGTCGAACGTCAGCCCACAAGCTCAAACTTAAGGGTTCAAAAGTTCTGCCGAAATCACATAGGTCATCATGTTACAATTTCGACAATAAAGGCCTAAGACTGGAGCGAAACGGAACGCTTTGACGGTTGTGTTTCGGCCGCACGACCTCCGAGAGGCTTGGAAGAGACCTCATCTGAAAGGTGGATTCACAACGATCAAGTGTGTCGAACGTCAGCCCACAAGCTCAAACTTAAGGGTTCAAAAGTTCTGCCGAAATCACATAGGTCATCATGTTAGAATTTAGTCAATAAAGGACTACTACTGGAGCAAAACGGAATGCTTCGACGCTCGTGTGTCGGCCGCACGACCTCCGAGAGGCTTGGAAGAGACCTCATCTGAAAGGTGGATTCCCAACGATCGCGTGTGTCGAACGTCAGCCCATAATCTCAAACTTAAGGGTTCAAAAGTTCTGCCGAAATCATATCGGTCGTCATGTTACAATTTAGTCAATAAAGGCCTCCGACTGGAGCGAAACGGAATGCTTCGACGCTTGTGTTTCGGCCGCACGACCTCCGAGAGGCTTGGAAGAGACCTCATCTGAAAGGTGGATTCACAACGATCGAGTGTGTCGAATGTCAGCCCACAATCTCAAACTTAAGGGTTCAAAGGTTCTGCCGAAATCACATAGATCGTCATGTTACAATTTAGTCAATAAAGGCCTACTATTGGAGCGAAACGGAATGCTTCGAAGCTCGTGTTTCGACTGCACGAACTCCGAAAGGATTGGAAGAGACCTCATCTGAAAGGTGGATTCACAACGATCGAGTGTGTCGAACGTCAGCCCACTAGCTCAAACTTAAGGGATCAAAAGTTCTGCCGAAATCACATAGGTCGTCATGTTTCAATTTAGTCAATAAAGGCCTACTACTGGAGCGAAACGGAATGCTTCGACGCTCGTGTTTCAGCCGCACGGCCTCCGAGAGGCTTGGAAGAGACCTCATCTGAAAGGTGGATTCACAATGATCAAGTGTGTCGAACGTCAGCCCACAAGCTCAAACTTAAGGGTTCAAAAGTTCTGCCGAAATCACATAGGTCATCATGTTACAATTTAGTCAATAAAGGACTACTACTGGAGCGAAACGGAATGCTTCGACGCTCGTGTTACGGCCGCACGACCTCCGAGAGGCTTGGAAGAGACCTCATCTGAAAGGTGGATTCACAACAATCGAGTGTGTCGAACGTCAGCCTATAATCTCAAATTTAAGGGTTCAAAGGTTCTGCCGAAATCACATAGGTCGTCATGTTACAATTTAGTCAATAAAGGCCAACTACTGGAGCGAAACGGAATGCTTCGAAGCTCGTGTTTCGGCTGCACGAACTCAGAGAGACTTGGAAGAGACCTCATCTGAAAGGTGGATTCACAACGATCGAGTGTGTCGAACTTCTGCCCACTAGCTCAAACTTAAGGGTTCCAAAGTTCTGCCGAAATCAAATAGGTCGTCATGTTACAATTTAGTCAATAAAGGCCTACTATTGGAGCGAAACGGAATACTTCGAAGCTCGTGTTTCGGCTGCACGAACTCCGAGAGGATTGGAAGAGACCTCATCTGAAAGGTGGATTCAAAACGATCGAGTGTGTCGAAGGTCAGCCTACTAGCTAAAACATAAGGGTTCTAAAGTTCTGCCGAAATCACATAGGTCGTCATGTTTCAATTTAGTCAATAAAGGCCTACTACTGGAGCGAAACGGAATGCTTCGACGCTCGTGTTTCAGCCGCACGGCCTCCGAGAAGCTTGGAAGAGACCTCATCTGAAAGGTGGATTCACAACGATCAAGTGTGTCGAACGTCAGCCCACAAGCTCAAACTTAAGGGTTCAAAAGTTCTGCCGAAATCACATAGGTCATCATGTTACAATTTCGACAATAAAGGCCTAAGACTGGAGCGAAACGGAACGCTTTGACGGTTGTGTTTCGGCCGCACGACCTCCGAGAGGCTTGGAAGAGACCTCATCTGAAAGGTGGATTCACAACGATCAAGTGTGTCGAACGTCAGCCCACAAGCTCAAACTTAAGGGTTCAAAAGTTCTGCCGAAATCACATAGGTCATCATGTTAGAATTTAGTCAATAAAGGACTACTACTGGAGCAAAACGGAATGCTTCGACGCTCGTGTGTCGGCCGCACGACCTCCGAGAGGCTTGGAAGAGACCTCATCTGAAAGGTGGATTCCCAACGATCGCGTGTGTCGAACGTCAGCCCATAATCTCAAACTTAAGGGTTCAAAAGTTCTGCCGAAATCATATCGGTCGTCATGTTACAATTTAGTCAATAAAGGCCTCCGACTGGAGCGAAACGGAATTCTTCGACGCTTGTGTTTCGGCCGCACGACCTCCGAGAGGCTTGGAAGAGACCTCATCTGAAAGGTGGATTCACAACGATCGAGTGTGTCGAATGTCAGCCCACAATCTCAAACTTAAGGGTTCAAAGGTTCTGCCGAAATCACATAGATCGTCATGTTACAATTTAGTCAATAAAGGCCTACTATTGGAGCGAAACGGAATGCTTCGAAGCTCGTGTTTCGACTGCACGAACTCCGAAAGGATTGGAAGAGACCTCATCTGAAAGGTGGATTCACAACGATCGAGTGTGTCGAACGTCAGCCCACTAGCTCAAACTTAAGGGATCAAAAGTTCTGCCGAAATCACATAGGTCGTCATGTTTCAATTTAGTCAATAAAGGCCTACTACTGGAGCGAAACGGAATGCTTCGACGCTCGTGTTTCAGCCGCACGGCCTCCGAGAGGCTTGGAAGAGACCTCATCTGAAAGGTGGATTCACAACGATCAAGTGTGTCGAACGTCAGCCCACAAGCTCAAACTTAAGGGTTCAAAAGTTCTGCCGAAATCACATAGGTCATCATGTTACAATTTAGTCAATAAAGGACTACTACTGGAGCGAAACGGAATGCTTCGACGCTCGTGTTACGGCCGCACGACCTCCGAGAGGCTTGGAAGAGACCTCATCTGAAAGGTGGATTCACAACAATCGAGTGTGTCGAACGTCAGCCTATAATCTCAAATTTAAGGGTTCAAAGGTTTTGCCGAAATCACATAGGTCGTCATGTTACAATTTAGTCAATAAAGGCCAACTACTGGAGCGAAACGGAATGCTTCGAAGCTCGTGTTTCGGCTGCACGAACTCAGAGAGACTTGGAAGAGACCTCATCTGAAAGGTGGATTCACAACGATCGAGTGTGTCGAACTTCTGCCCACTAGCTCAAACTTAAGGGTTCCAAAGTTCTGCCGAAATCAAATAGGTCGTCATGTTACAATTTAGTCAATAAAGGCCTACTATTGGAGCGAAACGGAATACTTCGAAGCTCGTGTTTCGGCTGCACGAACTCCGAGAGGATTGGAAGAGACCTCATCTGAAAGGTGGATTCAAAACGATCGAGTGTGTCGAAGGTCAGCCTACTAGCTAAAACATAAGGGTTCTAAAGTTCTGCCGAAATCACATAGGTCGACATGTTACAATTTACTCAATAAAGGCCTACTATTGGAGCAAAACGGAATGCTTCGAAGCTCGTGTTTCGGCTGCACGAACTCCGAGAGGATTGGAAGAGACCTCATCTGAAAGGTGGATTCACAACGATCGAGTGTGTCGAACGTCAGCCCACAAGCTCAAACTTAAGGGTTCAAAAGTTCTGCCGAAATCACATAGGTCATCATGTTACAATTTAGACAATAAAGGCCTAAGACTGGAGCGAAACGGAATGCTTTGACGGTTGTGTTTCGGCCGCACGACCTCCGAGAGGCTTGGAAGAGACCTCATCTGAAAGGTGGATTCACAACGATCAAATGTGTCGAACGTCAGCCCACAAGCTCAAACTTAAGGGTTCAAAAGTTCTGCCGAAATCACATAGGTCATCATGTTAGAATTTAGTCAATAAAGGACTACTACTGGAGCAAAACGGAATGCTTCGACGCTCGTGTGTCGGCCGCACGACCTCCGAGAGGCTTGGAAGAGACCTCATCTGAAAGGTGGATTCCCAACGATCGCGTTTGTCGAACGTCAGCCCATAATCTCAAACTTAAGGGTTCAAAAGTTCTGCCGAAATCATATCGGTCGTCATGTTACAATTTAGTCAATAAAGGCCTCCGACTGGAGCGAAACGGAATGCTTCGACGCTTGTGTTTCGGCCGCACGACCTCCGAGAGGCTTGGAAGAGACCTCATCTGAAAGGTGGATTCACAACGATCGAGTGTGTCGAATGTCAGCCCACAATCTCAAACTTAAGGGTTCAAAGGTTCTGCCGAAATCACATAGATCGTCATGTTACAATTTAGTCAATAAAGGCCTACTATTGGAGCGAAACGGAATGCTTCGAAGCTCGTGTTTCGACTGCACGAACTCCGAGAGGATTGGAAGAGACCTCATCTGAAAGGTGGATTCACAACGATCGAGTGTGTCGAACGTCAGCCCACTAGCTCAAACGTAAGGGTTCCAAAGTTCTGCCGAAATCACATAGGTCGTCATGTTTCAATTTAGTCAATAAAGGCCTACTACTGGAGCGAAACGGAATGCTTCGACGCTCGTGTTTCAGCCGCACGACCTCCGAGAGGCTTGGAAGAGACCTCATCTGAAAGGTGGATTCACAACGATCGAGTGTGTCGAACGTCAGCCCACTAGCTCAAACTTAAGAGTTCAAAAGTTCTGCCGAAATCACATCGGTCGTCATGTTTCAATTTAGTCAATAATGGCCTCCTACTGGAAGGAAACGGAATGCTTCGATGCTCGTGTTCCGGCCGCACGACCTCCGAGAAGCTTGGAAAAGACCTCATCTGAAAGGTGGATTCAAAACGATCGAGTGTGTCGAAGGTCAGCCTACTAGCTCAAACTTAAGGGTTCTAAAGTTCTACCGAAATCACATAGGTCGACATATTACAATTTAGTCAATAAAGGCCTACTATTGGAGCGAAACGGAATGCTTCGAAGCTCGTGCTTCGGCTGCACGAACTCCGAGAGGATTGGAAGAGACCTCATCTGAAAGGTGGATTCACAACGATCGAGTGTGTCGAACGTCAGCCCATAATCTCAAACTTAAGGGTACAAAAGTTCTGCCGAAATCATATCGGTCGTCATGTTACAATTTAGTCAATAAAGGCCTACGACTGGAGCGAAACGGAATGCTTCGACAATTGTGTTTCGGCCGCACAACCTCCGAGAGGCTTGGAAGAGACCTCATCTGAAAGGTGGATTCACAAGGATCGAGTGTGTCGAATGTCAGCCCACAATCTCAAACTTAAGGGTTCAAAGGTTCTGCCAAAATCACATAGGTCGTCATGTTACAATTTAGTCAATAAAGGCCTACTATTGGAGCGAAACGGAATGCTTCGAAGCTCGTGTTTCGGCTGCACGAACTCCGAGAGGATTGGAAGAGACCTCATCTGAAAGGTGGATTCACAACGATCGAGTGTGTCGAACGTCAGCCCACTAGCTCAAACTTAAGGGTTCCAAAGTTCTGCCGAAATCACATAGGTCGTCATGTTTCAATTTAGTCAATAAAGGCCTACTACTGGAGCGAAACGGAATGCTTCGACGCTCGTGTTTCAGGCGCACGACCTCCGAGAGGCTTGGAAGAGACCTCATCTGAAAGGTGGATTCACAACGATCAAGTGTGTCGAACGTCAGCCCACTAGCTCAAACTTAAGGGTTCAAAAGTTCTGCCGAAATCACATTGGTTGTCATGTTACAATTTAGTCAATAAAGGCCTACTACTGGAACGAAACTGAATGCTTTGACAGTCGCCGCTCGGCCGCACGAAGTCTGAGAGGCTTGGAAGAGACGTCATCTGAAAGGTGGTTTCACAACGATCGAGTGTGTCAAACGTCAGCCCACTAGTTCAAACTTAAGGGTTCAAAAGTTCTGCCGAAATCACATAGGTCGTCATGTTACAATTTAGTCAATAATGGCCTCCTACTGGAAGGAAACGGAATGCTTCGATGCTCGTTTTCCGGCCGCACGACCTCCGAGAAGCTTGGAAAAGACCTCATCTGAAAGGTGGATTCACAACGATCAAGTGTGTCGAACGTCAGCCCACTAGCTCAAACTTAAGAGTTCAAAAGTTCTGCCGAAATCACATCGGTCGTCATGTTTCAATTTAGTCAATAATGGCCTCCTACTGGAAGGAAACGGAATGCTTCGATGCTCGTGTTCCGGCCGCACGACCTCCGAGAAGCTTGGAAAAGACCTCATCTGAAAGGTGGATTCAAAACGATCGAGTGTGTCGAAGGTCAGCCTACTAGCTCAAACTTAAGGGTTCTAAAGTTCTACCGAAATCACATAGGTCGACATATTACAATTTAGTCAATAAAGGCCTACTATTGGAGCAAAACGGAATGCTTCGAAGCTCGTGTTTCGGCTGCACGAACTCCGAGAGGATTGGAAGAGACCTCATCTGAAAGGTGGATTCACAACGATCGAGTGTGTCGAACGTCAGCCCACAAGCTCAAACTTAAGGGTTCAAAAGTTCTGCCGAAATCACATAGGTCGTCATGTTACAATTTAGTCAATAAAGGCCTACTACTGGAGCGAAACGGAATGCTTCGACGCTCGTGTTTCAGCCGCACGACCTCCGAGAGGATTGGAAGAGACCTCATTTGAAAGGTGGATTCAAAACGATCGAGTGCGACGAACGTCAGCCCACGAGCTCAAACTTAAGGGTTCAAAAGTTCTGCCGAAATCACATTGGTTGTCATGTTACAATTTAGTCTATAACGGCCTACTACTGGAACGAAACTGAATGCTTTGACAGTCGCCGCTCGGCCGCACGAAGTCTGAGAGGCTTGGAAGAGACGTCATCTGAAAGGTGGTTTCACAACGATCGAGTGTGTCAAACGTCAGCCCACTAGTTCAAACTTAAGGGTTCTAAAGTTCTGCCGAAATCACATAGGTCGTCATGTTACAATTTAGTCAATAAAGGCCTACTACTGGAGCGAAACGGAATGCTTCGACGCTCGTGTTTCAGCCGCACGACCTCCGAGAGGATTGGAAGAGACCTCATTTGAAAGGTGGATTCAAAACGATCGAGTGCGTCGAACGTCAGCCCACTAGTTCAAACTTAAGGGTTCAAAAGTTCTGCATAAATCACAGAGGTCGTCATGTTACAATTTAGTCAATAAAGGCCAACTACTGGAGCGAAACGGAATGCTTCGAAGCTCGTGTTTCGGCTGCACGAACTCCGAGAGGATTGGAAGAGACATCATCTGAAAGGTGGATTCACAACGATCGAGTGTGTCGAACGTCAGCCCACTAGCTCAAACTTAAGGGATCAAAAGTTCTGCCGAAATCACATAGGTCGTCATGTTTCAATTTAGTCAATAAAGGCCTACTACTGGAGCGAAACGGAATGCTTCGACGCTCGTGTTTCAGCCGCACGGCCTCCGAGAGGCTTGGAAGAGACCTCATCTGAAAGGTGGATTCACAACGATCAAGTGTGTCGAACGTCAGCCCACAAGCTCAAACTTAAGGGTTCAAAAGTTCTGCCGAAATCACATAGGTCATCATGTTACAATTTAGACAATAAAGGCCTACTACTGGAGCGAAACGGAATGCTTCGATGCTCGTGCTTCGGCCGCACGAACTCCGAGAGGCTTGGAAGAGATCTCATCTGAAAGGTGGATTCACAACGATCGAGTGTGTCGAATGTCAGCCGACTAGCTCAAATTTAAGGGTTCCAAAGTTCTGCCGAAATCACAAAGGTCGTCATGTTACAATTTAGTCATTATAGGCCTACTACTGGAGCGAAACGGAATGCTTTGACGCTCGTGTTTCGGCCGCACAACCTCCGAGAGGCTTGGAAGAGACCTCATCTGAAAGATGGATTCACAACGATCGAGTGTGTCAAACGTCAGCCCACTAGTTCAAACTTAAGGGTTCAAAAGTTCTGCCGAAATCACATAGGTCGTCATGTTACAATTTAGTCAATAAAGGCCTACTACTGGAGCGAAACGGAATGCTTCGACGCTCGTGTTTCGGTCGCACGACCAACGAGAGGCTTGGAAGAGACCTCATCTGAAAGGTGGATTCCCAACGATCGAGTGTGCCGAACGTCAGCTCACAATCTCAAACTTAAGGGTTCAAAAGTTCTGCCGAAATCATATCGGTCGTAATGTTACAATTTAGTCAATAAAGGCCTACGACTGGAGCGAAACGGAATGCTTCGACGCTTGTGTTTCGGCCGCACGACCTCCGAGAGGCTTGGAAGAGACCTCATATGAAAGGTGGATTCACAACGATCGAGTGTGTCGAACGTCAGCCCACTAGCTCAAACTTAAGGGTTCCAAAGTTCTGCCGAAATCAGATAGGTCGTCATGTTTCAATTTAGTCAATAAAGGCCTACTACTGGAGCGAAACGGAATGCTTCGACGCTCGTGTTTCAGCCGCACGACCTCCGAGAGGCTTGGAAGAGACCTCATCTGAAAGGTGGATTCACAACGATCAAGTGTGTCGAACGTCAGCCCACTAGCTCAAACTTAAGAGCTCAAAAGTTCTGCCGAAATCACATCGGTCGTCATGTTTCAATTTAGTCAATAATGGCCTCCTACTGGAAGGAAACGGAATGCTTCGATGCTCGTGTTTCGGCCGCACGACCTCCGAGAGGCTTGGAAGAGATCTCATCTGAAAGGTGGATTCCCAACGATCGAGTGTGTCGAACGTCAGTCTACTAGCTCAAACTTAAGGGTTCTAAAGTTCTGCCGAAATCACATAGGTCGACATGTTACAATTTAGTCAATAAAGGCCTACTATTGGAGCGAAACGGAATGCTTCGAAGCTCGTGTTTCGGCTGCACGACCTCGGAGAGGCTTGGAAAAGACGTCATCTGAAAGGTGGCTTCAAAACGATCGAGTGTGTCGAATGTCAGCCTACTAGCTCAAACTTAAGGGTTCAAAAGTTCTGCCGAAATCACATAGGTCGTCATGTTCCAAATTACTGAATAAAGGCCTACTACTGGAGCGAAACGGAATGCTTCGATGCTCGTGTTTCGGCCGCACGACCTCCGAGAGGCTTGGAAGAGATCTCATCTGAAAGGTGGATTCCCAACAATCGAGTGTGTCGAACGTCAGCCCATAATCTCAAACTTAAGGGTTCAAAAGTTCTGCCGAAATCATATTGGTCGTCATGTTACAATTTAGTCAATAAAGGCCTACGACTGGAGCGAAACGGAATGCTTCGGCGCTTGTGTTTCGTCCGCACGACCTCCAAGAGACATGGAAGAGAACTCATCTGAAAGGTGGATTCCCAACGATCGAGTGTGTCGAACGTCAGCCCATAATCTCAAACTTAAGGGTTCAAAAGTTCTGCCGAAATCATATCGGTCGTCATGTTACAATTTAGTCAATAAAGGCCTACGACTGGAGCGAAACGGAATGCTTCGACAATTGTGTTTCGGCCGCACAACCTCCGAGAGGCTTGGAAGAGACCTCATCTGAAAGGTGGATTCACAACGATCGAGTGTGTCGAATGTCAGCCCACAATCTCAAACTTAAGGGTTCAAAGGTTCTGCCGAAATCACATAGGTCGTCATGTTACGATTTAGTCAATAAAGGCCTACTATTGGAGCGAACCGGAATGCTTCGAAGCTCGTGTTTCGGCTGCACGAACTCCGAGAGGATTGGAAGAGACCTCATCTGAAAGGTGGATTCAAAACGATCGAGTGTGTCGAAGGTCAGCCTACTAGCTAAAACATAAGGGTTCTAAAGTTCTGCCGAAATCACATAGGTCGACATGTTACAATTTAGTCAATAAAGGCCTACTATTGGAGCAAAACGGAATGCTTCGAAGCTCGTGTTTCGGCTACACGAACTCCGAGAGGATTGGAAGAGACCTCATCTGAAAGGTGGATTCACAACGATCGAGTGTGTCGAACGTCAGCCCACAAGCTCAAACTTAAGGGTTCAAAAGTTCTGCCGAAATCACATAGGTCGTCATGTTACAATTTAGTCAAAGGACTAGTACTGGAGCGAAACGTAATGCTTCGACGCTCGTGTTTCGGCCGCACGACCTACGAGAGGCTTGGAAGAGACCTCATCTGAAAGGTGGATTCCCAACGATCGAGTGTGTCGAACGTCAGCCCACTAGTTCAAACTTAAGGGTTCAAAAGTTCTGCATAAATCACAGAGGTCGTCATGTTACAATTTAGTCAATAAAGGCCAACTACTGGAGCGAAACGGAATGCTTCGAAGCTCGTGTTTCGGCTGCACGAACTCCGAGAGGATTGGAAGAGACATCATCTGAAAGGTGGATTCACAACGATCGAGTGTGTCGAACGTCAGCCCACTAGCTCAAACTTAAGGGATCAAAAGTTCTGCCGAAATCACATAGGTCGTCATGTTTCAATTTAGTCAATAAAGGCCTACTACTGGAGCGAAACGGAATGCTTCGACGCTCGTGTTTCAGCCGCACGGCCTCCGAGAGGCTTGGAAGAGACCTCATCTGAAAGGTGGATTCACAACAATCGAGTGTGTCGAACGTCAGCCTATAATCTCAAATTTAAGGGTTCAAAGGTTCTGCCGAAATCACATAGGTCGTCATGTTACAATTTAGTCAATAAAGGCCAACTACTGGAGCGAAACGGAATGCTTCGAAGCTCGTGTTTCGGCTTCACGAACTCCGAGAGACTTGGAAGAGACCTCATCTGAAAGGTGGATTCACAACGATCGAGTGTGTCGAACGTCAGCCCACTAGTTCAAACTTAAGGGTTCAAAAGTTCTGCATAAATCACAGAGGTCGTCATGTTACAATTTAGTCAATAAAGGCCAACTACTAAAGCGAAACGGAATGCTTCGAAGCTCGTGTTTTGGCTGCACGAACTCCAAGAGGATTGGAAGAGACATCATCTGAAAGGTGGATTCACAACGATCGAGTGTGTCGAACGTCAGCCCACTAGCTCAAACTTAAGGGATCAAAAGTTCTGCCGAAATCACATAGGTCGTCATGTTTCAATTTAGTCAATAAAGGCTTACTACTGGAGCGAAACGGAATGCTTCGACGCTCGTGTTTCAGCCGCACGGCCTCCGAGAAGCTTGGAAGAGACCTCATCTGAAAGGTGGATTCACAACGATCAAGTGTGTCGAACGTCAGCCCACAAGCTCAAACTTAAGGGTTCAAAAGTTCTGCCGAAATCACATAGGTCATCATGTTACAATTTAGACAATAAAGGCCTAAGACTGGAGCGAAACGGAATGCTTTGACGGTTGTGTTTCGGCCGCACGACCTCCGAGAGGCTTGGAAGAGACCTCATCTGAAAGGTGGATTCACAACGATCAAGTGTGTCGAACGTCAGCCCACAAGCTCAAACTTAAGGGTTCAAAAGTTCTGCCGAAATCACATAGGTCATCATGTTAGAATTTAGTCAATAAAGGACTACTACTGGAGCAAAACGGAATGCTTCGACGCTCGTGTGTCGGCCGCACGACCTCCGAGAGGCTTGGAAGAGACCTCATCTGAAAGGTGGATTCCCAACGATCGCGTGTGTCGAACGTCAGCCCATAATCTCAAACTTAAGGGTTCAAAAGTTCTGCCGAAATCATATCGGTCGTCATGTTACAATTTAGTCAATAAAGGCCTCCGACTGGAGCGAAACGGAATGCTTCGACGCTTGTGTTTCGGCCGCACGACCTCCGAGAGGCTTGGAAGAGACCTCATCTGAAAGGTGGATTCACAACGATCGAGTGTGTCGAATGTCAGCCCACAATCTCAAACTTAAGGGTTCAAAGGTTCTGCCGAAATCACATAGATCGTCATGTTACAATTTAGTCAATAAAGGCCTACTATTGGAGCGAAACGGAATGCTTCGAAGCTCGTGTTTCGACTGCACGAACTCCGAGAGGATTGGAAGAGACCTCATCTGAAAGGTGGATTCACAACGATCGAGTGTGTCGAACGTCAGCCCACTAGCTCAAACTTAAGGGTTCCAAAGTTCTGCCGAAATCACATAGGTCGTCATGTTTCAATTTAGTCAATAAAGGCCTACTACTGGAGCGAAACGGAATGCTTCGACGCTCGTGTTTCAGCCGCACGACCTCCGAGAGGCTTGGAAGAGACCTCATCTGAAAGGTGGATTCACAACGATCGAGTGTGTCGAATGTCAGCCCACAATCTCAAACTTAAGGTTTCAAAGGTTCCGTCGAAATCATATCGGTCGTCATGTTACAATTTAGTCAATAAAGGCCTCCGACTGGAGCGAAACGGAATGCTTCGACGCTTGTGTTTCGGCCGCACGACCTCCGAGAGGCTTGGAAGAGACCTCATCTGAAAGGTGGATTCACAACGATCGAGTGTGTCGAATGTCAGCCCACAATCTCAAACTTAAGGGTTCAAAGGTTCTGCCGAAATCACATAGATCGTCATGTTACAATTTAGTCAATAAAGGCCTACTATTGGAGCGAAACGGAATGCTTCGACGCTCGTGTTTCAGCCGCACGACCTCCGAGAGGCTTGGAAGAGACCTCATCTGAAAGGTGGATTCACAACGATCGAGTGTGTCGAACGTCAGCCCACTAGCTCAAACTTAAGAGTTCAAAAGTTCTGCCGAAATCACATCGGTCGTCATGTTTCAATTTAGTCAATAATGGCCTCCTACTGGAAGGAAACGGAATGCTTCGATGCTCGTGTTCCGGCCGCACGACCTCTGAGAAGCTTGGAAAAGACCTCATCTGAAAGGTGGATTCAAAACGATCGAGTGTGTCGAAGGTCAGCCTACTAGCTCAAACTTAAGGGTTCTAAAGTTCTACCGAAATCACATAGGTCGACATATTACAATTTAGTCAATAAAGGCCTACTATTGGAGCGAAACGGAATGCTTCGAAGCTCGTGTTTCGGCTGCACGAACTCCGAGAGGATTGGAAGAGACCTCATCTGAAAGGTGGATTCACAACGATCGAGTGTGTCGAACGTCAGCCCATAATCTCAAACTTAAGGGTTCAAAAGTTCTGCCGAAATCATATCGGTCGTCATGTTACAATTTAGTCAATAAAGGCCTACGACTGGAGCGAAACGGAATGCTTCGACAATTGTGTTTCGGCCGCACAACCTCCGAGAGGCTTGGAAGAGACCTCATCTGAAAGGTGGATTCACAAGGATCGAGTGTGTCGAATGTCAGCCCACAATCTCAAACTTAAGGGTTCAAAGGTTCTGCCGAAATCACATAGGTCGTCATGTTACAATTTAGTCAATAAAGGCCTACTATTGGAGCGAAACGGAATACTTCGAAGCTCGTGTTTCGGCTGCACGAACTCCGAGAGGATTGGAAGAGACCTCATCTGAAAGGTGGATTCAAAACGATCGAGTGTGTCGAAGGTCAGCCTACTAGCTAAAACATAAGGGTTCTAAAGTTCTGCCGAAATCACATAGGTCGTCATGTTACAATTTAGTCAAAGGACTAGTACTGGAGCGAAACGTAATGCTTCGACGCTCGTGTTTCGGCCGCACGACCTACGAGAGGCTTGGAAGAGACCTCATCTGAAAGGTGGATTCCCAACGATCGAGTGTGTCGAACGTCAGCCCACTAGTTCAAACTTAAGGGTTCAAAAGTTCTGCATAAATCACAGAGGTCGTCATGTTACAATTTAGTCAATAAAGGCCTACTACTGGAGCGAAACGGAATGCTTCGACGCTCGTGTTTCAGGCGCACGACCTCCGAGAGGCTTGGAAGAGACCTCATCTGAAAGGTGGATTCACAACGATCAAGTGTGTCGAACGTCAGCCCACTAGCTCAAACTTAAGGGATCAAAAGTTCTGCCGAAATCACATCGGTCGTCATGTTTCAATTTAGTCAATAATGGCCTCCTACTGGAAGGAAACGGAATGCTTCGATGCTCGTGTTCCGGCCGCACGACCTCCGAGAAGCTTGGAAAAGACCTCATCTGAAAGGTGGATTCAAAATAATCGAGTGTCTCGAAGGTCAGCCTACTAGCTCAAACTTAAGGGTTCTAAAGTTCTACCGAAATCACATAGGTCGACATATTACAATTTAGTCAATAAAGGCCTACTATTGGAGCGAAACGGAATGCTTCGAAGCTCGTGTTTCGGCTGCACGAACTCCGAGAGGATTGGAAGAGACCTCATCTGAAAGGTGGATTCACAACGATCGAGTGCGACGAACGTCAGCCCACGAGCTCAAACTTAAGGGTTCAAAAGTTCTGCCGAAATCACATTGGTTGTCATGTTACAATTTAGTCAATAAAGGCCTACTACTGGAACGAAACTGAATGCTTTGACAGTCGCCGCTCGGCCGCACGAAGTCTGAGAGGCTTGGAAGAGACGTCATCTGAAAGGTGGTTTCACAACGATCGAGTGTGTCAAACGTCAGCCCACTAGTTCAAACTTAAGGGTTCAAAAGTTCTGCCGAAATCACATAGGTCGTCATGTTACAATTTAGTCAATAATGGCCTCCTACTGGAAGGAAACGGAATGCTTCGATGCTCGTGTTCCGGCCGCACGACCTCCGAGAAGCTTGGAAAAGACCTCATCTGAAAGGTGGATTCACAACGATCAAGTGTGTCGAACGTCAGCCCACTAGCTCAAACTTAAGAGTTCAAAAGTTCTGCCGAAATCACATCGGTCGTCATGTTTCAATTTAGTCAATAATGGCCTCCTACTGGAAGGAAACGGAATGCTTCGATGCTCGTGTTCCGGCCGCACGACCTCCGAGAAGCTTGGAAAAGACCTCATCTGAAAGGTGGATTCAAAACGATCGAGTGTGTCGAAGGTCAGCCTACTAGCTCAAACTTAAGGGTTCTAAAGTTCTACCGAAATCACATAGGTCGACATATTACAATTTAGTCAATAAAGGCCTACTATTGGAGCAAAACGGAATGCTTCGAAGCTCGTGTTTCGGCTGCACGAACTCCGAGAGGATTGGAAGAGACCTCATCTGAAAGGTGGATTCACAACGATCGAGTGTGTCGAACGTCAGCCCACAAGCTCAAACTTAAGGGTTCAAAAGTTCTGCCGAAATCACATAGGTCGTCATGTTACAATTTAGTCAATAAAGGCCTACTACTGGAGCGAAACGGAATGCTTCAACGCTCGTGTTTCAGCCGCACGACCTCCGAGAGGATTGGAAGAGACCTCATTTGAAAGGTGGATTCAAAACGATCGAGTGCGACGAACGTCAGCCCACGAGCTCAAACCTAAGGGTTCAAAAGTTCTGCCGAAATCACATTGGTTGTCATGTTACAATTTAGTCAATAACGGCCTACTACTGGAACGAAACTGAATGCTTTGACAGTCGCCGCTCGGCCGCACGAAGTCTGAGAGGCTTGGAAGAGACGTCATCTGAAAGGTGGTTTCACAACGATCGAGTGTGTCAAACGTCAGCCCACTAGTTCAAACTTAAGGGTTCAAAAGTTCTGCCGAAATCACATAGGTCGTCATGTTACAATTTAGTCAATAAAGGCCTACTACTGGAAGGAAACGGAATGCTTCGATGCTCGTGTTCCGGCCGCACGACCTCCGAGAAGCTTGGAAAAGACCTCATCTGAAAGGTGGATTCACAACGATCAAGTGTGTCGAACGTCAGCCCACTAGCTCAAACTTAAGAGTTCAAAAGTTCTGCCGAAATCACATCGGTCGTCATGTTTCAATTTAGTCAATAATGGCCTCCTACTGGAAGGAAACGGAATGCTTCGATGCTCGTGTTCCGGCCGCACGACCTCCGAGAAGCTTGGAAAAGACCTCATCTGAAAGGTGGATTCAAAACGATCGAGTGTGTCGAAGGTCAGCCTACTAGCTCAAACTTAAGGGTTCTAAAGTTCTACCGAAATCACATAGGTCGACATATTACAATTTAGTCAATAAAGGCCTACTATTGGAGCAAAACGGAATGCTTCGAAGCTCGTGTTTCGGCTGCACGAACTCCGAGAGGATTGGAAGAGACCTCATCTGAAAGGTGGATTCACAACGATCGAGTGTGTCGAACGTCAGCCCACAAGCTCAAACTTAAGGGTTCAAAAGTTCTGCCGAAATCACATAGGTCGTCATGTTACAATTTAGTCAATAAAGGCCTACTACTGGAGCGAAACGGAATGCTTCAACGCTCGTGTTTCAGCCGCACGACCTCCGAGAGGATTGGAAGAGACCTCATTTGAAAGGTGGATTCAAAACGATCGAGTGCGACGAACGTCAGCCCACGAGCTCAAACCTAAGGGTTCAAAAGTTCTGCCGAAATCACATTGGTTGTCATGTTACAATTTAGTCAATAACGGCCTACTACTGGAACGAAACTGAATGCTTTGACAGTCGCCGCTCGGCCGCACGAAGTCTGAGAGGCTTGGAAGAGACGTCATCTGAAAGGTGGTTTCACAACGATCGAGTGTGTCAAACGTCAGCCCACTAGTTCAAACTTAAGGGTTCAAAAGTTCTGCCGAAATCACATAGGTCGTCATGTTACAATTTAGTCAATAAAGGCCTACTACTGGAGCGAAACGGAATGCTTCGACGCTCGTGTTTCAGCCGCACGACCTCCGAGAGGATTGGAAGAGACCTCATTTGAAAGGTGGATTCAAAACGATCGAGTGCGTCGAACGTCAGCCCACTAGTTCAAACTTAAGGGTTCAAAATTTCTGCATAAATCACAGAGGTCGTCATGTTACAATTTAGTCAATAAAGGCCAACTACTGGAGCGAAACGGAATGCTTCGAAGCTCGTGTTTCGGCTGCACGAACTCCGAGAGGATTGGAAGAGACATCATCTGAAAGATGGATTCACAACGATCGAGTGTGTCAAACGTCAGCCCACTAGTTCAAACTTAAGGGTTCAAAAGTTCTGCCGAAATCACATAGGTCGTCATGTTACAATTTAGTCAATAAAGGCCTACTACTGGAGCGAAACGGAATGCTTCGACGCTCGTGTTTCGGTCGCACGACCAACGAGAGGCTTGGAAGAGACCTCATCTGAAAGGTGGATTCCCAACGATCGAGTGTGCCGAACGTCAGCCCACAATCTCAAACTTAAGGGTTCAAAAGTTCTGCCGAAATCATATCGGTCGTAATGTTACAATTTAGTCAATAAAGGCCTACGACTGGAGCGAAACGGAATGCTTCGACGCTTGTGTTTCGGCCGCACGACCTCCGAGAGGCTTGGAAGAGACCTCATCCGAAAGGTGAATTCAGAACGATCGAGTGTGTCGAATGTCAGCCCACAATCTCAAACTTAAGGGTTCAAAGGTTCTGCCAAAATCACATAGGTCGTCATGTTACAATTTAGTCAATAAAGGCCTACTATTGGAGCGAAACGGAATGCTTCGAAGCTCGTGTTTCGGCTGCACGAACTCCGAGAGGATTGGAAGAGACCTCATATGAAAGGTGGATTCACAACGATCGAGTGTGTCGAACGTCAGCCCACTAGCTCAAACTTAAGGGTTCCAAAGTTCTGCCGAAATCAGATAGGTCGTCATGTTTCAATTTAGTCAATAAAGGCCTACTACTAGAGCGAAACGGAATGCTTCGACGCTCGTGTTTCAGCCGCACGACCTCCGAGAGGCTTGGAAGAGACCTCATCTGAAAGGTGGATTCACAACGATCAAGTGTGTCGAACGTCAGCCCACTAGCTCAAACTTAAGAGTTCAAAAGTTCTGCCGAAATCACATCGGCCGTCATGTTTCAATTTAGTCAATAATGGCCTCCTACTGGAAGGAAACGGAATGCTTCGATGCTCGTGTTCCGGCCGCACGACCTCCGAGAAGCTTGGAAAAGACCTCATCTGAAAGGTGGATTCAAAACGATCGAGTGTGTCGAAGGTCAGCCTACTAGCTCAAACTTAAGGGTTCTAAAGTTCTACCGAAATCACATAGGTTGACATATTACAATTTAGTCAATAAAGGCCTACTATTGGAGCGAAACGGAATGCTTCGAAGCTCGTGTTTCGGCTGCACGAACTCCGAGAGGATTGGAAGAGACCTCATCTGAAAGGTAGATTCACAGCGATCGAGTGTGTCGAACGTCAGCCCACAAGCTCAAACTTAAGGGTTCAAAAGTTCTGCCGAAATCACATTGGTTGTCATGTTACAATTTAGTCAATAAAGGCCTACTACTGGAACGAAACTGAATGCTTTGACAGTCGCCGCTCGGCCGCACGAAGTCTGAGAGGCTTGGAAGAGACGTCATCTGAAAGGTGGTTTCACAACGATCGAGTGTGTCAAACGTCAGCCCACTAGTTCAAACTTAAGGGTTCAAAAGTTCTGCCGAAATCACATAGGTCGTCATGTTACAATTTAGTCAATAAAGGCCTACTACTGGAGCGAAACGCAATGCTTCGACGCTCGTGTTTCAGCCGCACGACCTCCGAGAGGATTGGAAGAGACCTCATTTGAAAGGTGGATTCAAAACGATCGAGTGCGTCGAACGTCAGCCCACGAGCTCAAGCTTAAGGGTTCAAAAGTTCTGCCGAAATCACATAGGTCGTCATGTTACAAATTAGTCAATGTAGGCCAACGACTGGAGCGAAATGGAATGCTTCGACGCTCGTGTTTTCGGCCGCACGACCTCCGAGAGGCTTGGAAAAGACCTCATCTGAAAGGTGGATTAAAAACGATCGAGTGTGTCGAATGTCAGTCTACTAGCTCAAACTTAAGGTTTCTAAAGTTCTGCCGAAATCACATAGGTCGACATGTTACAATTTAGTCAATAAAGGCCTACTATTGGAGCGAAACGGAATGCTTCGAAGCTCGTGTTTCGGCTGCACGAACTCCGAGAGGATTGGAAGAGACCTCATCTGAAAGGTGGATTCACAACGATCGAGTGTTTCGAATGTCAGCCCACCAGCTCAAACTTAAGGGTTCAAAAGTTCTGCCGAAATCACATAGGTCGTCATGTTACAATTTAGTTAATAAAGGCCTATTACTGGAGCGAAACGGAATGCTTCGACGCTCGTGTTTCGGCCGCACGACCTCGGAGAGGCTTGGAAAAGACGTCATCTGAAAGGTGGCTTCAAAACGATCGAGTGTGTCGAATGTCAGCCTGCTAGCTCAAACTTAAGGGTTCAAAAGTTCTGCCGAAATCACATAGGTCGTCATGTTCCAAATTACTGAATAAAGGCCTACTACTGGAGCGAAACGGAATGCTTCGATGCTCGTGTTTCGGCCGCACGACCTCCGAGAGGCTTGGAAGAGACCTCATCTGAAAGGTGGATTCCCAACGATCGAGTGTGTCGAACGTCAGCCCATAATCTCAAACTTAAGGGTTCAAAAGTTCTGCCGAAATCATATCGGTCGTCATGTTACAATTTAGTCAATAAAGGCCTACGACTGGAGCGAAACGGAATGCTTCGGCGCTTGTGTTTCGTCCGCACGACCTCCGAGAGACATGGAATAGAACTCATCTGAAAGGTGGATTCCCAACGATCGAGTGTGTCGAACGTCAGCCCATAATCTCAAACTTAAGGGTTCAAAAGTTCTGCCGAAATCATATCGGTCGTCATGTTACAATTTAGTCAATAAAGGCCTACGACTGGAGCGAAACGGAATGCTTCGACAATTGTGTTTCGGCCGCACAACCTCCGAGAGGCTTGGAAGAGACCTCATCTGAAAGGTGGATTCACAACGATCGAGTGTGTCGAATGTCAGCCCACAATCTCAAACTTAAGGGTTCAAAGGTTCTGCCGAAATCACATAGGTCGTCATGTTACAATTTAGTCAATAAAGGCCTACTATTGGAGCGAACCGGAATGCTTCGAAGCTCGTGTTTCGGCTGCACGAACTCCGAGAGGATTGGAAGAGACCTCATCTGAAAGGTGGATTCAAAACGATCGAGTGTGTCGAAGGTCAGCCTACTAGCTAAAACATAAGGGTTCTAAAGTTCTGCCGAAATCACATAGGTCGACATGTTACAATTTAGTCAATAAAGGCCTACTATTGGAGCAAAACGGAATGCTTCGAAGCTCGTATTTCGGCTACACGAACTCCGAGAGGATTGGAAGAGACCTCATCTGAAAGGTGGATTCAAAACGATCGAGTGTGTCGAACGTCAGCCCACGAGCTCAAACCTAAGGGTTCAAAAGTTCTGCCGAAATCACATTGGTTGTCATGTTACAATTTAGTCAATAACGGCCTACTACTGGAACGAAACTGAATGCTTTGACAGTCGCCGCTCGGCCGCACGAAGTCTGAGAGGCTTGGAAGAGACGTCATCTGAAAGGTGGTTTCACAACGATCGAGTGTGTCAAACGTCAGCCCACTAGTTCAAACTTAAGGGTTCAAAAGTTCTGCCGAAATCACATAGGTCGTCATGTTACAATTTAGTCAATAAAGGCCTACTACTGGAGCGAAACGGAATGCTTCGACGCTCGTGTTTCAGCCGCACGACCTCCGAGAGGATTGGAAGAGACCTCATTTGAAAGGTGGATTCAAAACGATCGAGTGCGTCGAACGTCAGCCCACTAGTTCAAACTTAAGGGTTCAAAAGTTCTGCATAAATCACAGAGGTCGTCATGTTACAATTTAGTCAATAAAGGCCAACTACTGGAGCGAAACGGAATGCTTCGAAGCTCGTGTTTCGGCTGCACGAACTCCGAGAGGATTGGAAGAGACATCATCTGAAAGGTGGATTCACAACGATCGAGTGTGTCGAACGTCAGCCCACTAGCTCAAACTTAAGGGATCAAAAGTTCTGCCGAAATCACATAGGTCGTCATGTTTCAATTTAGTCAATAAAGGCCTACTACTGGAGCGAAACGGAATGCTTCGACGCTCGTGTTTCAGCCGCACGGCCTCCGAGAGGCTTGGAAGAGACCTCATCTGAAAGGTGGATTCAAAACGATCGAGTGTGTCGAAGGTCAGCCTACTAGCTCAAACTTAAGGGTTCTAAAGTTCTACCGAAATCACATAGGTTGACATATTACAATTTAGTCAATAAAGGCCTACTATTGGAGCGAAACGGAATGCTTCGAAGCTCGTGTTTCGGCTGCACGAACTCCGAGAGGATTGGAAGAGACCTCATCTGAAAGGTGGATTCACAACGATCAAGTGTGTCGAACGTCAGCCCACTAGCTCAAACTTAAGAGTTCAAAAGTTCTGCCGAAATCACATCGGTCGTCATGTTTCAATTTAGTCAATAATGGCCTCCTACTGGAAGGAAACGGAATGCTTCGATGCTCGTGTTCCGGCCGCACGACCTCCGAGAAGCTTGGAAAAGACCTCATCTGAAAGGTGGATTCAAAACGATCGAGTGTGTCGAAGGTCAGCCTACTAGCTCAAACTTAAGGGTTCTAAAGTTCTACCGAAATCACATAGGTTGACATATTACAATTTAGTCAATAAAGGCCTACTATTGGAGCGAAACGGAATGCTTCGAAGCTCGTGTTTCGGCTGCACGAACTCCGAGAGGATTGTAAGAGACCTCATCTGAAAGGTAGATTCACAACGATCGAGTGTGTCGAACGTCAGCCCACAAGCTCAAACTTAAGGGTTCAAAAGTTCTGCCGAAATCACATTGGTTGTCATGTTACAATTTAGTCAATAAAGGCCTACTACTGGAACGAAACTGAATGCTTTGACAGTCGCCGCTCGGCCGCACGAAGTCTGAGAGGCTTGGAAGAGACGTCATCTGAAAGGTGGTTTCACAACGATCGAGTGTGTCAAACGTCAGCCCACTAGTTCAAACTTAAGGGTTCAAAAGTTCTGCCGAAATCACATAGGTCGTCATGTTACAATTTAGTCAATAAAGGCCTACTACTGGAGCGAAACGCAATGCTTCGACGCTCGTGTTTCAGCCGCACGACCTCCGAGAGGATTGGAAGAGACCTCATTTGAAAGGTGGATTCAAAACGATCGAGTGCGTCGAACGTCAGCCCACGAGCTCAAGCTTAAGGGTTCAAAAGTTCTGCCGAAATCACATAGGTCGTCATGTTACAAATTAGTCAATGTAGGCCAACGACTGGAGCGAAATGGAATGCTTCGACGCTCGTGTTTTCGGCCGCACGACCTCCGAGAGGCTTGGAAAAGACCTCATCTGAAAGGTGGATTAAAAACGATCGAGTGTGTCGAATGTCAGTCTACTAGCTCAAACTTAAGGTTTCTAAAGTTCTGCCGAAATCACATAGGTCGACATGTTACAATTTAGTCAATAAAGGCCTACTATTGGAGCGAAACGGAATGCTTCGAAGCTCGTGTTTCGGCTGCACGAACTCCGAGAGGATTGGAAGAGACCTCATCTGAAAGGTGGATTCACAACGATCGAGTGTTTCGAATGTCAGCCCACCAGCTCAAACTTAAGGGTTCAAAAGTTCTGCCGAAATCACATAGGTCGTCATGTTACAATTTAGTCAATAAAGGCCTATTACTGGAGCGAAACGGAATGCTTCGACGCTCGTGTTTCGGCCGCACGACCTCGGAGAGGCTTGGAAAAGACGTCATCTGAAAGGTGGCTTCAAAACGATCGAGTGTGTCGAATGTCAGCCTACTAGCTCAAACTTAAGGGTTCAAAAGTTCTGCCGAAATCACATAGGTCGTCATGTTCCAAATTACTGAATAAAGGCCTACTACTGGAGCGAAACGGAATGCTTCGATGCTCGTGTTTCGGCCGCACGACCTCCGAGAGGCTTGGAAGAGACCTCATCTGAAAGGTGGATTCCCAACGATCGAGTGTGTCGAACGTCAGCCCATAATCTCAAACTTAAGGGTTCAAAAGTTCTGCCGAAATCATATCGGTCGTCATGTTACAATTTAGTCAATAAAGGCCTACGACTGGAGCGAAACGGAATGCTTCGGCGCTTGTGTTTCGTCCGCACGACCTCCGAGAGACATGGAATAGAACTCATCTGAAAGGTGGATTCCCAACGATCGAGTGTGTCGAACGTCAGCCCATAATCTCAAACTTAAGGGTTCAAAAGTTCTGCCGAAATCATATCGGTCGTCATGTTACAATTTAGTCAATAAAGGCCTACGACTGGAGCGAAACGGAATGCTTCGACAATTGTGTTTCGGCCGCACAACCTCCGAGAGGCTTGGAAGAGACCTCATCTGAAAGGTGGATTCACAACGATCGAGTGTGTCGAATGTCAGCCCACAATCTCAAACTTAAGGGTTCAAAGGTTCTGCCGAAATCACATAGGTCGTCATGTTACAATTTAGTCAATAAAGGCCTACTATTGGAGCGAACCGGAATGCTTCGAAGCTCGTGTTTCGGCTGCACGAACTCCGAGAGGATTGGAAGAGACCTCATCTGAAAGGTGGATTCAAAACGATCGAGTGTGTCGAAGGTCAGCCTACTAGCTAAAACATAAGGGTTCTAAAGTTCTGCCGAAATCACATAGGTCGACATGTTACAATTTAGTCAATAAAGGCCTACTATTGGAGCAAAATGGAATGCTTCGAAGCTCGTATTTCGGCTACACGAACTCCGAGAGGATTGGAAGAGACCTCATCTGAAAGGTGGATTCAAAACGATCGAGTGTGTCGAACGTCAGCCCACGAGCTCAAACCTAAGGGTTCAAAAGTTCTGCCGAAATCACATTGGTTGTCATGTTACAATTTAGTCAATAACGGCCTACTACTGGAACGAAACTGAATGCTTTGACAGTCGCCGCTCGGCCGCACGAAGTCTGAGAGGCTTGGAAGAGACGTCATCTGAAAGGTGGTTTCACAACGATCGAGTGTGTCAAACGTCAGCCCACTCGTTCAAACTTAAGGGTTCAAAAGTTCTGCCGAAATCACATAGGTCGTCATGTTACAATTTAGTCAATAAAGGCCTACTACTGGAGCGAAACGGAATGCTTCGACGCTCGTGTTTCAGCCGCACGACCTCCGAGAGGATTGGAAGAGACCTCATTTGAAAGGTGGATTCAAAACGATCGAGTGCGTCGAACGTCAGCCCACTAGTTCAAACTTAAGGGTTCAAAAGTTCTGCATAAATCACAGAGGTCGTCATGTTACAATTTAGTCAATAAAGGCCAACTACTGGAGCGAAACGGAATGCTTCGAAGCTCGTGTTTCAGCTGCACGAACTCCGAGAGGATTGGAAGAGACATCATCTGAAAGGTGGATTCACAACGATCGAGTGTGTCGAACGTCAGCCCACTAGCTCAAACTTAAGGGATCAAAAGTTCTGCCGAAATCACATAGGTCGTCATGTTTCAATTTAGTCAATAAAGGCCTACTACTGGAGCGAAACGGAATGCTTCGACGCTCGTTTTTCAGCCGCACGGCCTCCGAGAGGCTTGGAAGAGACCTCATCTGAAAGGTGGATTCACAACGATCAAGTGTGTCGAACGTCAGCCCACAAGCTCAAACTTAAGGGTTCAAAAGTTCTGCCGAAATCACATAGGTCATCATGTTACAATTTAGACAATAAAGGCCTACTACTGGAGCGAAACGGAATGCTTCGATGCTCGTGCTTGGGCCGCACGAACTCCGAGAGGCTTGGAAGAGATCTCATCTGAAAGGTGGATTCACAACGATCGAGTGTGTCGAATGTCAGCCGACTAGCTCAAATTTAAGGGTTCAAAAGTTCTGCCGAAATCACAAAGGTCGTCATGTTACAATTTAGTCATTATAGGCCTACTACTGGAGCGAAACGGAATGCTTCGACGCTCGTGTTTCGGCCGCACGACCTCCGAGAGGCTTGGAAGAGACCTCATCTGAAAGATGGATTCACAACGATCGAGTGTGTCAAACGTCAGCCCACTAGTTCAAACTTAAGGGTTCAAAAGTTCTGCCGAAATCACATAGGTCGTCATGTTACAATTTAGTCAATAAAGGCCTACTACTGGAGCGAAACGGAATGCTTCGACGCTCGTGTTTCGGTCGCACGACCAACGAGAGGCTTGGAAGAGACCTCATCTGAAAGGTGGATTCCCAACGATCGAGTGTGCCGAACGTCAGCCCACAATCTCAAACTTAAGGGTTCAAAAGTTCTGCCGAAATCATATCGGTCGTAATGTTACAATTTAGTCAATAAAGGCCTACGACTGGAGCGAAACGGAATGCTTCGACGCTTGTGTTTCGGCCGCACGACCTCCGAGAGGCTTGGAAGAGACCTCATCCGAAAGGTGAATTCAGAACGATCGAGTGTGTCGAATGTCAGCCCACAATCTCAAACTTAAGGGTTCAAAGGTTCTGCCAAAATCACATAGGTCGTCATGTTACAATTTAGTCAATAAAGGCCTACTATTGGAGCGAAATGGAATGCTTCGAAGCTCGTGTTTCGGCTGCACGAACTCCGAGAGGATTGGAAGAGACCTCATATGAAAGGTGGATTCACAACGATCGAGTGTGTCGAACGTCAGCCCACTAGCTCAAACTTAAGGGTTCCAAAGTTCTGCCGAAATCAGATAGGTCGTCATGTTTCAATTTAGTCAATAAAGGCCTACTACTAGAGCGAAACGGAATGCTTCGACGCTCGTGTTTCAGCCGCACGACCTCCGAGAGGCTTGGAAGAGACCTCATCTGAAAGGTGGATTCACAACGATCAAGTGTGTCGAACGTCAGCCCACTAGCTCAAACTTAAGAGTTCAAAAGTTCTGCCGAAATCACATCGGTCGTCATGTTTCAATTTAGTCAATAATGGCCTCCTACTGGAAGGAAACGGAATGCTTCGATGCTCGTGTTCCGGCCGCACGACCTCCGAGAAGCTTGGAAAAGACCTCATCTGAAAGGTGGATTCAAAACGATCGAGTGTGTCGAAGGTCAGCCTACTAGCTCAAACTTAAGGGTTCTAAAGTTCTACCGAAATCACATAGGTTGACATATTACAATTTAGTCAATAAAGGCCTACTATTGGAGCGAAACGGAATGCTTCGAAGCTCGTGTTTCGGCTGCACGAACTCCGAGAGGATTGGAAGAGACCTCATCTGAAAGGTAGATTCACAACGATCGAGTGTGTCGAACGTCAGCCCACAAGCTCAAACTTAAGGGTTCAAAAGTTCTGCCGAAATCACATTGGTTGTCATGTTACAATTTAGTCAATAAAGGCCTACTACTGGAACGAAACTGAATGCTTTGACAGTCGCCGCTCGGCCGCACGAAGTCTGAGAGGCTTGGAAGAGACGTCATCTGAAAGGTGGTTTCACAACGATCGAGTGTGTCAAACGTCAGCCCACTAGTTCAAACTTAAGGGTTCAAAAGTTCTGCCGAAATCACATAGGTCGTCATGTTACAATTTAGTCAATAAAGGCCTACTACTGGAGCGAAACGCAATGCTTCGACGCTCGTGTTTCAGCCGCACGACCTCCGAGAGGATTGGAAGAGACCTCATTTGAAAGGTGGATTCAAAACGATCGAGTGCGTCGAACGTCAGCCCACGAGCTCAAACTTAAGGGTTCAAAAGTTCTGCCGAAATCACATAGGTCGACATGTTACAAATTAGTCAATAAAGGCCTACTATTGGAGCGAAATGGAATGCTTCGAAGCTCGTGTTTCGGCTGCACGAACTCCGAGAGGATTGGAAGAGACCTCATATGAAAGGTGGATTCACAACGATCGAGTGTTTCGAATGTCAGCCCACCAGCTCAAACTTAAGGGTTCAAAAGTTCTGCCGAAATCACATAGGTCGTCATGTTACAATTTAGTCAATAAAGGCCTATTACTGGAGCGAAACGGAATGCTTCGACGCTCGTGTTTCGGCCGCACGACCTCGGAGAGGCTTGGAAAAGACGTCATCTGAAAGGTGGCTTCAAAACGATCGAGTGTGTCGAATGTCAGCCCACGAGCTCAAACTTAAGGGTTCAAAAGTTCTGCCGAAATCACATAGGTCGTCATGTTACAAATTAGTCAATGTAGGCCAACGACTGGAGCGAAATGGAATGCTTCGACGCTCGTGTTTTCGGCCGCACGACCTCCGAGAGGCTTGGAAAAGACCTCATCTGAAAGGTGGATTAAAAACGATCGAGTGTGTCGAATGTCAGTCTACTAGCTCAAACTTAAGGGTTCTAAAGTTCTGCCGAAATCACATAGGTCGACATGTTACAATTTAGTCAATAAAGGCCTACTATTGGAGCGAAACGGAATGCTTCGAAGCTCGTGTTTCGGCTGCACGAACTCCGAGAGGATTCGAAGAGACCTCATCTGAAAGGTGGATTCACAACGATCGAGTGTTTCGAATGTCAGCCCACCAGCTCAAACTTAAGGGTTCAAAAGTTCTGCCGAAATCACATAGGTCGTCATGTTACAATTTAGTCAATAAAGGCCTATTACTGGAGCGAAACGGAATGCTTCGACGCTCGTGTTTCGGCCGCACGACCTCGGAGAGGCTTGGAAAAGACGTCATCTGAAAGGTGGCTTCAAAACGATCGAATGTGTCGAATGTCAGCCTACTAGCTCAAACTTAAGGGTTCAAAAGTTCTGCCGAAATCACATAGGTCGTCATGTTCCAAATTACTGAATAAAGGCCTACTACTGGAGCGAAACGGAATGCTTCGATGATCGTGTTTCGGCCGCACGACCTCCGAGAGGCTTGGAAGAGACCTCATCTGAAAGGTGGATTCCCAACGATCGAGTGTGTCGAACGTCAGCCCATAATCTCAAACTTAAGGGTTCAAAAGTTCTGCCGAAATCATATCGGTCGTCATGTTACAATTTAGTCAATAAAGGCCTACGACTGGAGCGAAACGGAATGCTTCGACAATTGTGTTTCGGCCGCACAACCTCCGAGAGGCTTGGAAGAGACCTCATCTGAAAGGTGGATTCACAACGATCGAGTGTGTCGAATGTCAGCCCACAATCTCAAACTTAAGGGTTCAAAGGTTCTGCCGAAATCACATAGGTCGTCATGTTACAATTTAGTCAATAAAGGCCTACTATTGGAGCGAACCGGAATGCTTCGAAGCTCGTGTTTCGGCTGCACGAACTCCGAGAGGATTGGAAGAGACCTCATCTGAAAGGTGGATTCAAAACGATCGAGTGTGTCGAAGGTCAGCCTACTAGCTAAAACATAAGGGTTCTAAAGTTCTGCCGAAATCACATAGGTCGACATGTTACAATTTAGTCAATAAAGGCCTACTATTGGAGCAAAACGGAATGCTTCGAAGCTCGTGTTTCGGCTACACGAACTCCGAGAGGATTGGAAGAGACCTCATCTGAAAGGTGGATTCACAACGATCGAGTGTGTCGAACGTCAGCCCACAAGCTCAAACTTAAGGGTTCAAAAGTTCTGCCGAAATCACATAGGTCGTCATGTTACAATTTAGTCAAAGGACTAGTACTGGAGCGAAACGTAATGCTTCGACGCTCGTGTTTCGGCCGCACGACCTACGAGAGGCTTGGAAGAGACCTCATCTGAAAGGTGGATTCCCAACGATCGAGTGTGTCGAACGTCAGCCCACTAGTTCAAACTTAAGGGTTCAAAAGTTCTGCATAAATCACAGAGGTCGTCATGTTACAATTTAGTCAATAAAGGCCAACTACTGGAGCGAAACGGAATGCTTCGAAGCTCGTGTTTCGGCTGCACGAACTCCGAGAGGATTGGAAGAGACATCATCTGAAAGGTGGATTCACAACGATCGAGTGTGTCGAACGTCAGCCCACTAGCTCAAACTTAAGGGATCAAAAGTTCTGCCGAAATCACATAGGTCGTCATGTTTCAATTTAGTCAATAAAGGCCTACTACTGGAGCGAAACGGAATGCTTCGACGCTCGTGTTTCAGCCGCACGGCCTCCGAGAGGCTTGGAAGAGACCTCATCTGAAAGGTGGATTCACAACGATCAAGTGTGTCGAACGTCAGCCCACAAGCTCAAACTTAAGGGTTCAAAAGTTCTGCCGAAATCACATAGGTCATCATGTTACAATTTAGTCAATAAAGGCCTACTATTGGAGCGAAACGGAAAGCTTCGACGCTCGTGTTACGGCCGCACGACCTCCGAGAGGCTTGGAAGAGACCTCATCTGAAAGGTGGATTCACAACAATCGAGTGTGTCGAACGTCAGCCTATAATCTCAAATTTAAGGGTTCAAAAGTTCTGCCGAAATCACATTGGTTGTCATGTTACAATTTAGTCAATAAAGGCCTACTACTGGAACGAAACTGAATGCTTTGACAGTCGCCGCTCGGCCGCACGAAGTCTGAGAGGCTTGGAAGAGACGTCATCTGAAAGGTGGTTTCACAACGATCGAGTGTGTCAAACGTCAGCCCACTAGTTCAAACTTAAGGGTTCAAAAGTTCTGCCGAAATCACATAGGTCGTCATGTTACAATTTAGTCAATAATGGCTTCCTACTGGAAGGAAACGGAATGCTTCGATGCTCGTGTTCCGGCCGCACGACCTCCGAGAAGCTTGGAAAAGACCTCATCTGAAAGGTGGATTCACAACGATCAAGTGTGTCGAACGTCAGCCCACTAGCTCAAACTTAAGAGTTCAAAAGTTCTGCCGAAATCACATCGGTCGTCATGTTTCAATTTAGTCAATAATGGCCTCCTACTGGAAGGAAACGGAATGCTTCGATGCTCGTGTTCCGGCCGCACGACCTCCGAGAAGCTTGGAAAAGACCTCATCTGAAAGGTGGATTCAAAACGATCGAGTGTGTCGAAGGTCAGCCTACTAGCTCAAACTTAAGGGTTCTAAAGTTCTACCGAAATCACATAGGTCGACATATTACAATTTAGTCAATAAAGGCCTACTATTGGAGCGAAACGGAATGCTTCGAAGCTCGTGTTTCGGCTGCACGAACTCCGAGAGGATTGGAAGAGACCTCATCTGAAAGGTGGATTCACAACGATCGAGTGTGTCGAACGTCAGCCCACAAGCTCAAACTTAAGGGTTCAAAAGTTCTGCCGAAATCACATAGGTCGTCATGTTACAATTTAGTCAATAAAGGCCTACTACTGGAGCGAAACGGAATGCTTCGACGCTCGTGTTTCAGCCGCACGACCTCCGAGAGGATTGGAAGAGACCTCATTTGAAAGGTGGATTCAAAACGATCGAGTGCGACGAACGTCAGCCCACGAGCTCAAACTTAAGGGTTCAAAAGTTCTGCCGAAATCACATTGGTTGTCATGTTACAATTTAGTCAATAACGGCCTACTACTGGAACGAAACTGAATGCTTTGACAGTCGCCGCTCGGCCGCACGAAGTCTGAGAGGCTTGGAAGAGACGTCATCTGAAAGGTGGTTTCACAACGATCGAGTGTGTCAAACGTCAGCCCACTAGTTCAAACTTAAGGGTTCAAAAGTTCTGCCGAAATCACATAGGTCGTCATGTTACAATTTAGTCAATAAAGGCCTACTACTGGAGCGAAACGGAATGCTTCGACGCTCGTGTTTCAGCCGCACGACCTCCGAGAGGATTGGAAGAGACCTCATTTGAAAGGTGGATTCAAAACGATCGAGTGCGTCGAACGTCAGCCCACTAGTTCAAACTTAAGGGTTCAAAAGTTCTGCATAAATCACAGAGGTCGTCATGTTACAATTTAGTCAATAAAGGCCAACTACTGGAGCGAAACGGAATGCTTCGAAGCTCGTGTTTCGGCTGCACGAACTCCGAGAGGATTGGAAGAGACATCATCTGAAAGGTGGATTCACAACGATCGAGTGTGTCGAACGTCAGCCCACTAGCTCAAACTTAAGGGATCAAAAGTTCTGCCGAAATCACATAGGTCGTCATGTTTCAATTTAGTCAATAAAGGCCTACTACTGGAGCGAAACGGAATGCTTCGACGCTCGTGTTTCAGCCGCACGGCCTCTGAGAGGCTTGGAAGAGACCTCATCTGAAAGGTGGATTCACAACGATCAAGTGTGTCGAACGTCAGCCCACAAGTTCAAACTTAAGGGTTCAAAAGTTCTGCCGAAATCACATAGGTCATCATGTTACAATTTAGACAATAAAGGCCTACTACTGGAGCGAAACGGAATGCTTCGATGCTCGTGCTTCGGCCGCACGAACTCCGAGAGGCTTGGAAGAGATCTCATCTGAAAGGTGGATTCACAACGATCGAGTGTGTCGAATGTCAGCCGACTAGCTCAAATTTAAGGGTTCAAAAGTTCTGCCGAAATCACAAAGGTCGTCATGTTACAATTTAGTCATTATAGGCCTACTACTGGAGCGAAACGGAATGCTTCGACGCTCGTGTTTCGGCCGCACGACCTCCGAGAGGCTTGGAAGAGACCTCATCTGAAAGATGGATTCACAACGATCGAGTGTGTCAAACGTCAGCCCACTAGTTCAAACTTAAGGGTTCAAAAGTTCTGCCGAAATCACATAGGTCGTCATGTTACAATTTAGTCAATAAAGGCCTACTACTGGAGCGAAACGGAATGCTTCGACGCTCGTGTTTCGGTCGCACGACCAACGAGAGGCTTGGAAGAGACCTCATCTGAAAGGTGGATTCCCAACGATCGAGTGTGCCGAACGTCAGCCCACAATCTCAAACTTAAGGGTTCAAAAGTTCTGCCGAAATCATATCGGTCGTAATGTTACAATTTAGTCAATAAAGGCCTACGACTGGATCGAAACGGAATGCTTCGACGCTTGTGTTTCGGCCGCACGACCTCCGAGAGGCTTGGAAGAGACCTCATCCGAAAGGTGGATTCAGAACGATCGAGTGTGTCGAATGTCAGCCCACAATCTCAAACTTAAGGGTTCAAAGGTTCTGCCAAAATCACATAGGTCGTCATGTTACAACTTAGTCAATAAAGGCCTACTATTGGAGCGAAACGGAATGCTTCGAAGCTCGTGTTTCGGCTGCACGAACTCCGAGAGGATTGGAAGAGACCTCATATGAAAGGTGGATTCACAACGATCGAGTGTGTCGAACGTCAGCCCACTAGCTCAAACTTAAGGGTTCCAAAGTTCTGCCGAAATCAGATAGGTCGTCATGTTTCAATTTAGTCAATAAAGGCCTACTACTGGAGCGAAACGGAATGCTTCGACGCTCGTGTTTCAGCCGCACGACCTCCGAGAGGCTTGGAAGAGACCTCATCTGAAAGGTGGATTCACAACGATCAAGTGTGTCGAACGTCAGCCCACTAGCTCAAACTTAAGAGTTAAAAAGTTCTGCCGAAATCACATCGGTCGTCATGTTTCAATTTAGTCAATAATGGCCTCCTACTGGAAGGAAACGGAATGCTTCGATGCTCGTGTTCCGGCCGCACGACCTCCGAGAAGCTTGGAAAAGACCTCATCTGAAAGGTGGATTCAAAACGATCGAGTGTGTCGAAGGTCAGCCTACTAGCTCAAACTTAAGGGTTCTAAAGTTCTACCGAAATCACATAGGTCGACATATTACAATTTAGTCAATAAAGGCCTACTATTGGAGCGAAACGGAATGCTTCGAAGCTCGTGTTTCGGCTGCACGAACTCCGAGAGGATTGGAAGAGACCTCATCTGAAAGGTGGATTCACAACGATCGAGTGTGTCGAACGTCAGCCCACAAGCTCAAACTTAAGGGTTCAAAAGTTCTGCCGAAATCACATTGGTTGTCATGTTACAATTTAGTCAATAAAGGCCTACTACTGGAACGAAACTGAATGCTTTGACAGTCGCCGCTCGGTCGCACGAAGTCTGACAGGCTTGGAAGAGACGTCATCTGAAAGGTGGTTTCACAACGATCGAGTGTGTCAAACGTCAGCCCACTAGTTCAAACTTAAGGGTTCAAAGGTTCTGCCGAAATCACATTGGTTGTCATGTTACAATTTAGTCAATAAAGGCCTACTACTGGAGCGAAACGGAATGCTTCGACGCTCGTGTTTCAGCCGCACGACCTGCGAGAGGATTGGAAGAGACCTCATTTGAAAGGTGGATTCAAAACGATCGAGTGCGTCGAACGTCAGCCCACGAGCTCAAACTTAAGGGTTCAAAAGTTCTGCCGAAATCACATAGGTCGTCATGTTACAAATTAGTCAATGTAGGCCAACGACTGGAGCGAAATGGAATGCTTCGACGCTCGTGTTTTCGGCCGCACGACCTCCGAGAGGCTTGGAAAAGACCTCATCTGAAAGGTGGATTAAAAATGATCGAGTGTGTCGAATGTCAGTCTACTAGCTCAAACTTAAGGGTTCTAAAGTTCTGCCGAAATCACATAGGTCGACATGTTACAATTTAGTCAATAAAGGCCTACTATTGGAGCGAAACGGAATGCTTCGAAGCTCGTGTTTCGGCTGCACGAACTCCGAGAGGATTGGAAGCGACATCATCTGAAAGGTGGATTCACAACGATCGAGTGTTTCGAATGTCAGCCCACAAGCTCAAACTTAAGGGTTCAAAAGTTCTGCCGAAATCACATAGGTCGTCATGTTACAATTTAGTCAATAAAGGCCTTTTACTGGAGCGAAACGGAATGCTTCGACGCTCGTGTTTCGGCCGCACGACCTCGGAGAGGCTTGGAAAAGACGTCATCTGAAAGGGGGCTTCAAAACGATCGAGTGTGTCGAATGTCAGCCTACTAGCTCAAACTTAAGGATTCAAAAGTTCTGCCGAAATCACATAGGTCGTCATGTTCCAAATTACTGAATAAAGGCCTACTACTGGAGCGAAACGGAATGCTTCGATGCTCGTGTTTCGGCCGCACGACCTCCGAGAGGCTTGGAAGAGACCTCATCTGAAAGGTGGATTCCCAACGATCGAGTGTGTCGAACGTCAGCCCATAATCTCAAACTTAAGGGTTCAAAAGTTCTGCCGAAATCATATCGGTCGTCATGTTACAATTTAGTCAATAAAGGCCTACGACTGGAGCGAAACGGAATGCTTCGACAATTGTGTTTCGGCCGCACAACCTCCGAGAGGCTTGGAAGAGACCTCATCTGAAAGGTGGATTCACAACGATCGAGTGTGTCGAATGTCAGCCCACAATCTCAAACTTAAGGGTTCAAAGGTTCTGCCGAAATCACATAGGTCGTCATGTTACAATTTAGTCAATAAAGGCCTTCTATTGGAGCGAACCGGAATGCTTCGAAGCTCGTGTTTCGGCTGCACGAACTCCGAGAGGATTGGAAGAGACCTCATCTGAAAGGTGGATTCAAAACGATCGAGTGTGTCGAAGGTCAGCCTACTAGCTAAAACATAAGGGTTCTAAAGTTCTGCCGAAATCACATAGGTCGACATGTTACAATTTAGTCAATAAAGGCCTACTATTGGAGCAAAACGGAATGCTTCGAAGCTCGTGTTTCGGCTACACGAACTCCGAGAGGATTGGAAGAGACCTCATCTGAAAGGTGGATTCACAACGATCGAGTGTGTCGAACGTCAGCCCACAAGCTCAAACTTAAGGGTTCAAAAGTTCTGCCGAAATCACATAGGTCGTCATGTTACAATTTAGTCAAAGGACTAGTACTGGAGCGAAACGTAATGCTTCGACGCTCGTGTTTCGGCCGCACGACCTACGAGAGGCTTGGAAGAGACCTCATCTGAAAGGTGGATTCCCAACGATCGAGTGTGTCGAACGTCAGCCCACTAGTTCAAACTTAAGGGTTCAAAAGTTCTGCATAAATCACAGAGGTCGTCATGTTACAATTTAGTCAATAAAGGCCAACTACTGGAGCGAAACGGAATGCTTCGAAGCTCGTGTTTCGGCTGCACGAACTCCGAGAGGATTGGAAGAGACATCATCTGAAAGGTGGATTCACAACGATCGAGTGTGTCGAACGTCAGCCCACTAGCTCAAACTTAAGGGATCAAAAGTTCTGCCGAAATCACATAGGTCGTCATGTTTCAATTTAGTCAATAAAGGCCTACTACTGGAGCGAAACGGAATGCTTCGACGCTCGTGTTTCAGCCGCACGGCCTCCGAGAGGCTTGGAAGAGACCTCATCTGAAAGGTGGATTCACAACGATCAAGTGTGTCGAACGTCAGCCCACAAGCTCAAACTTAAGGGTTCAAAAGTTCTGCCGAAATCACATAGGTCGTCATGTTACAATTTAGTCAATAAAGGCCTACTACTGGAACGAAACTGAATGCTTTGACAGTCGCCGCTCGGCCGCACGAAGTCTGAGAGGCTTGGAAGAGACGTCATCTGAAAGGTGGTTTCACAACGATCGAGTGTGTCAAACGTCAGCCCACTAGTTCAAACTTAAGGGTTCAAAAGTTCTGCCGAAATCACATAGGTCGTCATGTTACAATTTAGTCAATAATGGCCTCCTACTGGAAGGAAACGGAATGCTTCGATGCTCGTGTTCCGGCCGCACGACCTCCGAGAAGCTTGGAAAAGACCTCATCTGAAAGGTGGATTCACAACGATCAAGTGTGTCGAACGTCAGCCCACTAGCTCAAACTTAACAGTTCAAAAGTTCTGCCGAAATCACATCGGTCGTCATGTTTCAATTTAGTCAATAATGGCCTCCTACTGGAAGGAAACGGAATGCTTCGATGCTCGTGTTCCGGCCGCACGACCTCCGAGAAGCTTGGAAAAGACCTCATCTGAAAGGTGGATTCAAAACGATCGAGTGTGTCGAAGGTCAGCCTACTAGCTCAAACTTAAGGGTTCTAAAGTTCTACCGAAATCACATAGGTCGACATATTACAATTTAGTCAATAAAGGCCTACTATTGGAGCGAAACGGAATGCTTCGAAGCTCGTGTTTCAGCCGCACGACCTCCGAGAGGATTGGAAGAGACCTCATTTGAAAGGTGGATTCAAAACGATCGAGTGCGTCGAACGTCAGCCCACTAGTTCAAACTTAAGGGTTCAAAAGTTCTGCATAAATCACAGAGGTCGTCATGTTACAATTTAGTCAATAAAGGCCAACTACTGGAGCGAAACGGAATGCTTCGAAGCTCGTGTTTCGGCTGCACGAACTCCGAGAGGATTGGAAGAGACATCATCTGAAAGGTGGATTCACAACGATCGAGTGTGTCGAACGTCAGCCCACTAGCTCAAACTTAAGGGATCAAAAGTTCTGCCGAAATCTCATAGGTCGTCATGTTTCAATTTAGTCAATAAAGGCCTACTACTGGAGCGAAACGGAATGCTTCGACGCTCGTGTTTCAGCCGCACGGCCTCCGAGAGGCTTGGAAGAGACCTCATCTGAAAGGTGGATTCACAACGATCAAGTGTGTCGAACGTCAGCCCACAAGTTCAAACTTAAGGGTTCAAAAGTTCTGCCGAAATCACATAGGTCATCATGTTACAATTTAGACAATAAAGGCCTACTACTGGAGCGAAACGGAATGCTTCGATGCTCGTGCTTCGGCCGCACGAACTCCGAGAGGCTTGGAAGAGATCTCATCTGAAAGGTGGATTCACAACGATCGAGTGTGTCGAATGTCAGCCGACTAGCTCAAATTTAAGGGTTCAAAAGTTCTGCCGAAATCACAAAGGTCGTCATGTTACAATTTAGTCATTATAGGCCTACTACTGGAGCGAAACGGAATGCTTCGACGCTCGTGTTTCGGCCGCACGACCTCCGAGAGGCTTGGAAGAGACCTCATCTGAAAGATGGATTCACAACGATCGAGTGTGTCAAACGTCAGCCCACTAGTTCAAACTTAAGGGTTCAAAAGTTCTGCCGAAATCACATAGGTCGTCATGTTACAATTTAGTCAATAAAGGCCTACTACTGGATCGAAACGGAATGCTTCGACGCTTGTGTTTCGGCCGCACGACCTCCGAGAGGCTTGGAAGAGACCTCATCCAAAAGGTGGATTCAGAACGATCGAGTGTGTCGAATGTCAGCCCACAATCTCAAACTTAAGGGTTCAAAGGTTCTGCCAAAATCACATAGGTCGTCATGTTACAACTTAGTCAATAAAGGCCTACTATTGGAGCGAAACGGAATGCTTCGAAGCTCGTGTTTCGGCTGCACGAACTCCGAGAGGATTGGAAGAGACCTCATATGAAAGGTGGATTCACAACGATCGAGTGTGTCGAACGTCAGCCCACTAGCTCAAACTTAAGGGTTCCAAAGTTCTGCCGAAATCAGATAGGTCGTCATGTTTCAATTTAGTCAATAAAGGCCTACTACTGGAGCGAAACGGAATGCTTCGACGCTCGTGTTTCAGCCGCACGACCTCCGAGAGGCTTGGAAGAGACCTCATCTGAAAGGTGGATTCACAACGATCAAGTGTGTCGAACGTCAGCCCACTAGCTCAAACTTAAGAGTTCAAAAGTTCTGCCGAAATCACATCGGTCGTCATGTTTCAATTTAGTCAATAATGGCCTCCTACTGGAAGGAAACGGAATGCTTCGATGCTCGTGTTCCGGCCGCACGACCTCCGAGAAGCTTGGAAAAGACCTCATCTGAAAGGTGGATTCAAAACGATCGAGTGTGTCGAAGGTCAGCCTACTAGCTCAAACTTAAGGGTTCTAAAGTTCTACCGAAATCACATAGGTCGACATATTACAATTTAGTCAATAAAGGCCTACTATTGGAGCGAAACGGAATGCTTCGAAGCTCGTGTTTCGGCTGCACGAACTCCGAGAGGATTGGAAGAGACCTCATCTGAAAGGTGGATTCACAACGATCGAGTGTGTCGAACGTCAGCCCACAAGCTCAAACTTAAGGGTTCAAAAGTTCTGCCGAAATCACATTGGTTGTCATGTTACAATTTAGTCAATAAAGGCCTACTACTGGAACGAAACTGAATGCTTTGACAGTCGCCGCTCGGTCGCACGAAGTCTGACAGGCTTGGAAGAGACGTCATCTGAAAGGTGGTTTCACAACGATCGAGTGTGTCAAACGTCAGCCCACTAGTTCAAACTTAAGGGTTCAAAAGTTCTGCCGAAATCACATTGGTTGTCATGTTACAATTTAGTCAATAAAGGCCTACTACTGGAGCGAAACGGAATGCTTCGACGCTCGTGTTTCAGCCGCACGACCTCCGAGAGGATTGGAAGAGACCTCATTTGAAAGGTGGATTCAAAACGATCGAGTGCGTCGAACGTCAGCCCACGAGCTCAAACTTAAGGGTTCAAAAGTTCTGCCGAAATCACATAGGTCGTCATGTTACAAATTAGTCAATGTAGGCCCAACGACTGGAGCGAAATGGAATGCTTCGACGCTCGTGTTTTCGGCCGCACGACCTCCGAGAGGCTTGGAAAAGACCTCATCTGAAAGGTGGATTAAAAATGATCGAGTGTGTCGAATGTCAGTCTACTAGCTCAAACTTAAGGGTTCTAAAGTTCTGCCAAAATCACATAGGTCGACGTTACAATTTAGTCAATAAAGGCCTACTATTGGAGCGAAACGGAATGCTTCGAAGCTCGTGTTTCGGCTGCACGAACTCCGAGAGGATTGGAAGCGACCTCATCTGAAAGGTGGATTCACAACGATCGAGTGTTTCGAATGTCAGCCCACAAGCTCAAACTTAAGGGTTCAAAAGTTCTGCCGAAATCACATAGGTCGTCATGTTACAATTTAGTCAATAAAGGCCTACTACTGGAGCGAAACGGAATGCTTCGATGCTCGTGTTTCGGCCGCACGACCTCCGAGAGACTTGGAAGAGACCTCATCTGAAAGGTGGATTCCCAACGATCGAGTGTGTCGAACCTCAGCCCATAATCTCAAACTTAAGGGTTCAAAAGTTCTGCCGAAATCATATCGGTCGTCATGTTACAATTTAGTCAATAAAGGCCTACGACTGGAGCGAAACGGAATGCTTCGACAATTGTGTTTCGGCCGCACAACCTCCGAGAGGCTTGGAAGAGACCTCATCTGAAAGGTGGATTCACAACGATCGAGTGTGTCGAATGTCAGCCCACAATCTCAAACTTAAGGGTTCAAAGGTTCTGCCGAAATCACATAGGTCGTCATGTTACAATTTAGTCAATAAAGGCCTACTATTGGAGCGAACCGGAATGCTTCGAAGCTCGTGTTTCGGGTGCACGAACTCCGAGAGGATTGGAAGAGACCTCATCTGAAAGGTGGATTCAAAACGATCGAGTGTGTCGAAGGTCAGCCTACTAGCTAAAACATAAGGGTTCTAAAGTTCTGCCGAAATCACATAGGTCGACATGTTACAATTTAGTCAATAAAGGCCTACTATTGGAGCAAAACGGAATGCTTCGAAGCTCGTGTTTCGGCTACACGAACTCCGAGAGGATTGGAAGAGACCTCATCTGAAAGGTGGATTCACAACGATCGAGTGTGTCGAACGTCAGCCCACAAGCTCAAACTTAAGGGTTCAAAAGTTCTGCCGAAATCACATAGGTCGTCATGTTACAATTTAGTCAAAGGACTAGTACTGGAGCGAAACGTAATGCTTCGACGCTCGTGTTTCGGCCGCACGACCTACGAGAGGCTTGGAAGAGACCTCATCTGAAAGGTGGATTCCCAACGATCGAGTGTGTCGAACGTCAGCCCACTAGTTCAAACTTAAGGGTTCAAAAGTTCTGCATAAATCACAGAGGTTGTCATGTTACAATTTAGTCAATAAAGGCCAACTACTGGAGCGAAACGGAATGCTTCGAAGCTCGTGTTTCGGCTGCACGAACTCCGAGAGGATTGGAAGAGACATCATCTGAAAGGTGGATTCACAACGATCGAGTGTGTCGAACGTCAGCCCACTAGCTCAAACTTAAGGGATCAAAAGTTCTGCCGAAATCACATAGGTCGTCATGTTTCAATTTAGTCAATAAAGGCCTACTACTGGAGCGAAACGGAATGCTTCGACGCTCGTGTTTCAGCCGCACGGCCTCCGAGAGGCTTGGAAGAGACCTCATCTGAAAGGTGAATTCACAACGATCAAGTGTGTCGAACGTCAGCCCACAAGCTCAAACTTAAGGGTTCAAAAGTTCTGCCGAAATCACATAGGTCGTCATGTTACAATTTAGTCAATAAAGGCCTACTACTGGAACGAAACTGAATGCTTTGACAGTCGCCGCTCGGCCGCACGAAGTCTGAGAGGCTTGGAAGAGACGTCATCTGAAAGGTGGTTTCACAACGATCGAGTGTGTCAAACGTCAGCCCACTAGTTCAAACTTAAGGGTTCAAAAGTTCTGCCGAAATCACATAGGTCGTCATGTTACAATTTAGTCAATAATGGCCTCCTACTGGAAGGAAACGGAATGCTTCGATGCTCGTGTTCCGGCCGCACGACCTCCGAGAAGCTTGGAAAAGACCTCATCTGAAAGGTGGATTCACAACGATCAAGTGTGTCGAACGTCAGCCCACTAGCTCAAACTTAACAGTTCAAAAGTTCTGCCGAAATCACATCGGTCGTCATGTTTCAATTTAGTCAATAATGGCCTCCTACTGGAAGGAAACGGAATGCTTCGATGCTCGTGTTCCGGCCGCACGACCTCCGAGAAGCTTGGAAAAGACCTCATCTGAAAGGTGGATTCAAAACGATCGAGTGTGTCGAAGGTCAGCCTACTAGCTCAAACTTAAGGGTTCTAAAGTTCTACCGAAATCACATAGGTCGACATATTACAATTTAGTCAATAAAGGCCTACTATTGGAGCGAAACGGAATGCTTCGAAGCTCGTGTTTCGGCTGCACGAACTCCGAGAGGATTGGAAGAGACCTCATCTGAAAGGTGGATTCACAACGATCGAGTGTGTCGAACGTCAGCCCACAAGCTCAAACTTAAGGGTTCAAAAGTTCTGCCGAAATCACATAGGTCGTCATGTTACAATTTAGTCAATAAAGGCCTACTACTGGAGCGAAACGGAATGCTTCGACGCTCGTGTTTCAGCCGCACGACCTCCGAGAGGATTGGAAGAGACCTCATTTGAAAGGTGGATTCAAAACGATCGAGTGCGACGAACGTCAGCCCACGAGCTCAAACTTAAGGGTTCAAAAGTTCTGCCGAAATCACATTGGTTGTCATGTTACAATTTAGTCAATAACGGCCTACTACTGGAACGAAACTGAATGCTTTGACAGTCGCCGCTCGGCCGCACGAAGTCTGAGAGGCTTGGAAGAGACGTCATCTGAAAGGTGGTTTCACAACGATCGAGTGTGTCAAACGTCAGCCCACTAGTTCAAACTTAAGGGTTCAAAAGTTCTGCCGAAATCACATAGGTCGTCATGTTACAATTTAGTCAATAAAGGCCTACTACTGGAGCGAAACGGAATGCTTCGACGCTCGTGTTTCAGCCGCACGACCTCCGAGAGGATTGGAAGAGACCTCATTTGAAAGGTGGATTCAAAACGATCGAGTGCGTCGAACGTCAGCCCACTAGTTCAAACTTAAGGGTTCAAAAGTTCTGCATAAATCACAGAGGTCGTCATGTTACAATTTAGTCAATAAAGGCCAACTACTGGAGCGAAACGGAATGCTTCGAAGCTCGTGTTTCGGCTGCACGAACTCCGAGAGGATTGGAAGAGACATCATCTGAAAGGTGGATTCACAACGATCAAGTGTGTCGAACGTCAGCCCACAAGCTCAAACTTAAGGGTTCAAAAGTTCTGCCGAAATCACATAGGTCGTCATGTTACAATTTAGTCAATAAAGGCCAACTACTGGAACGAAACTGAATGCTTTGACAGTCGCCGCTCGGCCGCACGAAGTCTGAGAGGCTTGGAAGAGACGTCATCTGAAAGGTGGTTTCACAACGATCGAGTGTGTCAAACGTCAGCCCACTAGTTCAAACTTAAGAGTTCAAAAGTTCTGCCGAAATCACATCGGGCGTCATGTTACAATTTAGTCAAAGGACTAGTACTGAAGCGAAACGGAATGCTCGTGTTTCGGCCGCACGACCTACGAGAGGTTTGGAAGAGACCTCATCTGAAAGGTGGATTCCCAAAGATGGAGTGTGTCGAACGTCAGCCCACTAGTTCAAACTTAAGGGTTCAAAAGTTCTGCATAAATCACATAGGTCGTCATGTTACAATTTAGTCAATAAAGGCCAACTACTGGAGCGAAACGGAATGCTTCGAAGCTCGTGTTTCGGCTGCACGAACTCCGAGAGGTTTGGAAGAGACATCATCTGAAAGGTGGATTCACAACGATCGAGTGTGTCGAACGTCAGCCCACTAGCTCAAACTTAAGGGATCAAAAGTTCTGCCGAAATCACATAGGTCGTCATGTATTAATTTAGTCAATAAAGGACTACTACTGGAGCGAAACGGAATGCTTCGACGCTCGTGTTTCAGCCGCACGACCTCCGAGAGGCTTGGAAGAGACCTCATCTGAAAGGTGGATTCAAAAAAATCCAGTTTGTCGAATGTCAGTCTACTAGCTCAAACTTAAAGGTTCAAAAGTTCTGCCTAAATCACATAGGTCATCATGTTGCAATTTAGTCAATAAAGGCCTAAGACTGGAGCGAAACGGAATGCTTCGACGCTTGTGTTTCGGCCGCACGACCTCCGAGAGGCTTGGAAGAGACCTCATCTGAAAGGTGGATTCACAACGATCAAGTGTGTCGAACGTCAGCCCACAAGCTCAAATTTAAGGGTTCAAAAGTTCTGCCGAAATCACATAGGTCATCATGTTACAATTTAGTCAATAAAGGACTACTACTGGAGCAAAACGGAATGCTTCGACGCTCGTGTGTCGGCCGCACGACCTCCGAGAGGCTTGGAAGAGACCTCATCTGAAAGGTGGATTCCCAACGATCGAGTGTGTCGAACATCAGCCCATAATCTCAAACTTAAGGGTTCAAAAGTTCTGCCGAAATCATATCGGTCGTCATGTTACAATTTAGTCAATAAAGGCCTCCGACTGGAGCGAAACGGAATGCTTCGACGCTTGTGTTTCGGCCGCACGACCTCCGAGAGGCTTGGAAGAGACCTCATCTGAAAGGTGGATTCACAACGATCGAGTGTGTCGAATGTCAGCCCACAATCTCAAACTTAAGGGTTCAAAGGTTCTGCCGAAATCACATAGATCGTCATGTTACAATTTAGTCAATAAAGGCCTACTATTGGAGCGAAACGGAATGCTTCGGCGCTTGTGTTGCGTCCGCACGACCTCCGAGAGGCATGGAAGAGAACTCATCTGAAAGGTGGATTCACAACGATCGAGTGTGTCGAACGTCAGCCCACTAGCTCAAACTTAAGAGTTCAAAAGTTCTGCCGAAATCACATAGGTCGTCATGTTTCAATTTCGTCAATAAAGGCCTACAACTGGAGCGAAACGGAATGCTTCGAAGCTCGGGTTTCGGCTGCACGAACTCCGAGAGGATTGGAAGAGACCTCATCTGAAAGGTGGATTCACAACGATCAAGTGTGTCGAACGTCAGCCCACTAGCTCAAACTTAAGGGTTCAAAAGTTCTGCCGAAATCACATCGGTCATCATGTTACAATTTAGTCAATAAAGGACTACTACTGGAGCGAAACGGAATGCTTCGGCGCTTGTGTTTCGTCCGCACGACCTCCGATAGGCATGGAAGAGAACTCATCTGAAAGGTGGATTCACAACGATCGAGTGTGCCGAACGTCAGCCCACTAGCTCAAACTTAAGAGTTCAAAAGTTCTGCCGAAATCACATAGGTCGTCATGTTTCAATTTCGTCAATAAAGGCCTACAACTGGAGCGAAACGGAATGCTTCGACGCTCGTGTTTCAGCCGCACGGCCTCCGAGAGGCTTGGAAGAGACCTCATCTGAAAGGTGGATTCACAACGATCAAGTGTATCGAACGTCAGCCCACAAGCTCAAACTTAAGGGTTCAAAAGTTCTGCCGAAATCACATAGGTCGTCATGTTACAATTTAGTCAAAGGACTAGTCCTGGAGCGAAACGGAATGCTTCGACGCTCGGGTTTCGGCCGCACGACCTACGAGAGGTTTGGAAGAGACCTCATCTGAAAGGTGGATTCCCAACGATCGAGTGTGTCGAACGTCAGCCCACTAGTTCAAACTTAAGGGTTCAAAAGTTCTGCATAAATCACATAGGTCGTCATGTTACAATTTAGTCAATAAAGGCCAACTACTGGAGCGAAACGGAATGCTTCGAAGCTCGTGTTTCGGCTGCACGAACTCCGAGAGGATTGGAAGAGACATCATCTGAAAGGTGGATTCACAACGATCGAGTGTGTCGAAGGTCAGCCCACAAGCTCAAACTTAAGGGTTCAAAAGTTCTGCCGAAATCACATAGGTCGTCATGTTACAATTTAGTCAATAAAGGACAAGTACTGGAGCGAAACGGAATGCTTCGACGCTCGTGTTTCGGTCGCACGACCTACGAGAGGCTTGGAAGAGACCTCATCTGAAAGGTGGATTCCCAAAGATGGAGTGTGTCGAACGTCAGCCCACTAGCTCAAACTTAAGGGTTCAAAAGCTCTGCCGAAATCATATCGGTCGTCATGTTACAATTTAGTCAATAAAGGCCTACGACTGGAGCGAAACGGAATGCTTCGACGCTTGTGTTTTGGCCGCACGACCTCCGAGAGGCTTGAAAGAGACCTCATATGAAAGGTGGATTCACAACGATCGAGTGTGTCGAACGTCAGCCCACTAGCTCAAACTTAAGGGTTCCAAAGTTCTGCCGAAATCACAAAAGTCGTCATGTTTCAATTTAGTCAATAAAGGCCTACTACTGGAGCGAAACGGAATGCTTCGATGCTCGTGTTTCAGCCGCACGACGTCCGAGAGACTTGGAAGAGACCTCATCTGAAAGGTGGATTCACAACGATCGAGTGTGTCGAACGTCAGCCCACAAGCTCAAACTTAAGGGTTCCAAAGTTCTGCCGAAATCACAAAAGTCGTCATGTTTCAATTTAGTCAATAAAGGCCTACTACTGGAGCGAAACGGAATGCTTCGATGCTCGTGTTTCAGCCGCACGACCTCCGAGAGGCTTGGAAGAGACCTCATCTGAAAGGTGGATTCACAACGATCGAGTGTGTCGAACGTCAGCCCACAAGCTCAAACTTAAGGGTTCAAAAGTTCTGCCGAAATCACATAGGTCGTCATGTTACAATTTAGTCAAAGGACTAGTCCTGGAGCGAAACGGAATGCTTCGACGCTCGTGTTTCGGCCGCACGACCTACGAGAGGTTTGGAAGAGACCTCATCTGAAAGGTGGATTCCCAACGATCGAGTGTGTCGAACGTCAGCCCACTAGTTCAAACTTAAGGGTTCAAAAGTTCTGCATGAATCACATAGGTCGTCATGTTACAATTTAGTCAATAAAGGCCAACTACTGGAGCGAAACGGAATGCTTCGACGCTTGTGTTTCGACCGCAAGACCTCCGAGAGGCTTGGAAGAGACCTCATCTGAAAGGGGGATTCACAACGATCGAGTGTGTCGAATGTCAGCACACAATCTCAAACTTAAGGGTTCAAAGGTTCTGCCGAAATCACATAGGTCGTCATGTTACAATTTAGTCAATAAAGGCCTACTATTGAAGCGAAACGGAATGCTTCGAAGCTCGTGTTTCGGCTGCACGACCTCCGAGAGGATTGGAAGAGACCTCATCTGAAAGGTAGATTCACAACGATCGAGTGTGTCGAACGTCAGCCCACTAGCTCAAACTTAAGGGTTCCAAAGTTCTGCCGAAATCACATAGGTCGTCATGTTTCAATTTAGTCAATAAAGGCCTACGACTGGAGCGAAACGGAATGCTTCGACGCTTGTGTTTTGGCCGCACAACCTCCGAGAGGCTTGAAAGAGACCTCATATGAAAGGTGGATTCAAAACGATCGAGTGTGTCGAACGTCAGCCCACTAGCGCAAACTTAAGGGTTCCAAAGTTCTGCCGAAATCACAAAAGTCGTCATGTTTCAATTTAGTCAATAAAGGCCTACTACTGGAGCGAAACGGAATGCTTCGATGCTCGTGTTTCAGCCGCACGACGTCCGAGAGACTTGGAAGAGACCTCATCTGAAAGGTGGATTCACAACGATCGAGTGTGTCGAACGTCAGCCCACAAGCTCAAACTTAAGGGTTCCAAAGTTCTGCCGAAATCACAAAAGTCGTCATGTTTCAATTTAGTCAATAAAGGCCTACTACTGGAGCGAAACGGAATGCTTCGATGCTCGTGTTTCAGCCGCACGACCTCCGAGAGGCTTGGAAGAGACCTCATCTGAAAGGTGGATTCACAACGATCGAGTGTGTCGAACGTCAGCCCACAATCTCAAACTTAAGGGTTCAAAAGTTCTGCCGAAATCACATAGGTCGTCATGTTACAATTTAGTCAAAGGACTAGTCCTGGAGCGAAACGGAATGCTTCGACGCTCGTGTTTCGGCCGCACGACCTACGAGAGGTTTGGAAGAGACCTCATCTTAAAGGTGGATTCCCAACGATCGAGTGTGTCGAACGTCAGCCCACTAGTTCAAACTTAAGGGTTCAAAAGTTCTGCATAAATAACATAGGTCGTCATGTTACAATTTAGTCAATAAAGGCCAACTACTGGAGCGAAACGGAATGCTTCGACGCTTGTGTTTCGACCGCAAGACCTACGAGAGGCTTGGAAGAGACCTCATCTGAAAGGGGGATTCACAACGATCGAGTGTGTCGAATGTCAGCCCACAATCTCAAACTTAAGGGTTCAAAGGTTCTGCCGAAATCACATAGGTCGTCATGTTACAATTTAGTCAATAAAGGCCTACTATTGGAGCGAAACGGAATGCTTCAAAGCTCGTGTTTCGGCTGCACGACCTCCGAGAGGATTGGAAGAGACCTCATCTGAAAGGTAGATTCACAACGATCGAGTGTGTCGAACGTCAGCCCACTAGCTCAAACTTAAGGGTTCCAAAGTTCTGCCGAAATCACATAGGTCGTCATGTTTCAATTTAGTCAATAAAGGCCTACTACTGGAGCGAAACGGAATGCTTCGACGCTCGTGTTTCAGCCGCACGACCTCCGAGAGGCTTGGAAGAGACCTCATCTGAAAGGTGGATTCACAACGATCGAGTGTGTCGAACGTCAGCCCACAATCTCAAACTTAAGAGTTCAAAAGTTCTGCCGAAATCACATCGGGCGTCATGTTACAATTTAGTCAAAGGACTAGTACTGGAGCGAAACGGAATGCTCGTGTTTCGGCCGCACGACCTACGAGAGGTTTGGAAGAGACCTCATCTGAAAGGTGGATTCCCAAAGATGGAGTGTGTCGAACGTCAGCCCACTAGTTCAAACTTAAGGGTTCAAAAGTTCTGCATAAATCACATAGGTCGTCATGTTACAATTTAGTCAATAAAGGCCAACTACTGGAGCGAAACGGAATGCTTCGAAGCTCGTGTTTCGGCTGCACGAACTCCGAGAGGTTTGGAAGAGACATCATCTGAAAGGTGGATTCACAACGATCGAGTGTGTCGAACGTCAGCCCACTAGCTCAAACTTAAGGGATCAAAAGTTCTGCCGAAATCACATAGGTCGTCATGTATTAATTTAGTCAATAAAGGCCTACTACTGGAGCGAAACGGAATGCTTCGACGCTCGTGTTTCAGCCGCAAGACCTCCGAGAGGCTTGGAAGAGACCTCATCTGAAAGGTGGATTCAAAAAAATCCAGTTTGTCGAATGTCAGTCTACTAGCTCAAACTTAAAGGTTCAAAAGTTCTGCCTAAATCACATAGGTCATCATGTTACAATTTAGTCAATAAAGGACTACTACTGGAGCGAAACGGAATGCTTCGACGCTCGTGTGTCGGCCGCACGACCTCCGAGAGGCTTGGAAGAGACCTCATCTGAAAGGTGGATTCACAACGATCGAGTGTTTCGAAGGTCAGCCTACTAGCTCAAACTTAAGGGTTCAAAAGCTCTGCCGAAATCATATCGGTCGTCATGTTACAATTTAGTCAATAAAGGCCTCCGACTGGAGCGAAACGGAATGCTTCGACGCTTGTGTTTCGGCCGCACGACCTCCGAGAGGCTTGGAAGAGACCTCATCTGAAAGGTGGATTCACAACGATCGAGTGTGTCGAATGTCAGCCCACAATCTCAAACTTAAGGGTTCAAAGGTTCTGCCGAAATCACATAGATCGTCATGTTACAATTTAGTCAATAAAGGCCTACTATTGGAGCGAAGCGGAATGCTTCGGCGCTTGTGTTGCGTCCGCACGACCTCCGAGAGGCATGGAAGAGAACTCATCTGAAAGGTGGATTCACAACGATCGAGTGTGTCGAACGTCAGCCCACTAGCTCAAACTTAAGAGTTCAAAAGTTCTGCCGAAATCACATAGGTCGTCATGTTTCAATTTCGTCAATAAAGGCCTACAACTGGAGCGAAACGGAATGCTTCGAAGCTCGGGTTTCGGCTGCACGAACTCCGAGAGGATTGGAAGAGACCTCATCTGAAAGGTGGATTCACAACGATCAAGTGTGTCGAACGTCAGCCCACTAGCTCAAACTTAAGGGTTCAAAAGTTCTGCCGAAATCACATCGGTCATCATGTTACAATTTAGTCAATAAAGGACTACTACTGGAGCGAAACGGAATGCTTCGGCGCTTGTGTTTCGTCCGCACGACCTCCGAGAGGCATGGAAGAGAACTCATCTGAAAGGTGGATTCACAACGATCGAGTGTGTCGAACGTCAGCCCACTAGCTCAAACTTAAGAGTTCAAAAGTTCTGCCGAAATCACATAGGTCGTCATGTTTCAATTTCGTCAATAAAGGCCTACAACTGGAGCGAAACGGAATGCTTCGACGCTCGTGTTTCAGCCGCACGGCCTCCGAGAGGCTTGGAAGAGACCTCATCTGAAAGGTGGATTCACAACGATCAAGTGTATCGAACGTCAGCCCACAAGCTCAAACTTAAGGGTTCAAAAGTTCTGCCGAAATCACATCGGTCATCATGTTACAATTTAGTCAATAAAGGACTACTACTGGAGCGAAACGGAATGCTTCGACGCTCGTGTTTCGGCCGCACGACCTACGAGAGGTTTGGAAGAGACCTCATCTGAAAGGTGGATTCCCAACGATCGAGTGTGTCGAACGTCAGCCCACTAGTTCAAACTTAAGGGTTCAAAAGTTCTGCATAAATCACATAGGTCGTCATGTTACAATTTAGTCAATAAAGGCCAACTACTGGAGCGAAACGGAATGCTTCGAAGCTCGTGTTTCGGCTGCACGAACTCCGAGAGGATTGGAAGAGACATCATCTGAAAGGTGGATTCACAACGATCGAGTGTGTCGAAGGTCAGCCCACTAGCTCAAACTTAAGGGATCAAACGTTCTGCCTAAATTACATATGTCGTCATGTTACAATTTAGTCAATAAAGGCTTACTACTGGAGCTAAACGGAATGGTTCGACGCTCGTGTTTCGGCCGCACGATCTCCGAGAAGCTTGGAAAAGACGTCATCTGAAAGGTGGATTCAAAACGATCGAGTGTTTCGAAGGTCAGCCTACTAGCTCAAACTTAAGCGTTCTAAAGTTCTGCTGAAATCACATAGGTCGACGTGTTACAATTTAGTCAATAAAGGCCTACCATTGGAGCAAAACGGAATGCTTTGAAGCTCGGGTTTCGGCTGCACGAACTCCGAGAGGATTGGAAGAGACCTCATCTGAAAGGTGGATTCACAACGATCAAGTGTGTCGAACGTCAGCCCACTAGCTCAAACTTAAGGGTTCAAAAGCTCTGCCGAAATCATATCGTTCGTCATGTTACAATTTAGTCAATAAAGGCCTAAGACTGGAGCGAAACGGAATGCTTCGGCGCTTGTGTTTCGTCCGCACGACCTCCGAGAGGCATGGAAGAGAACTCATCTGAAAGGTGGATTCCCAACGATCGAGTGTGTCGAACGTCAGCCCACAATCTCAAACTTAAGGGTTCAAAAGTTCTGCCGAAATCATATCGGTCGTCATGTTACAATTTAGTCAATAAAGGCCTACGACTGGAGCGAAACGGAATGCTTCGACGCTTGTGTTTCGACCGCAAGACCTCCGAGAGGCTTGGAAGAGACCTCATCTGAAAGGGGGATTCACAACGATCGAGTGTGTCGAATGTCAGCCCACAATCTCAAACTTAAGGGTTCAAAGGTTCTGCCGAAATCACATAGGTCGTCATGTTACAATTTAGTCAATTTAGGCCTACTCCTGGAGCGAAACGGAATGCTTCGAAGCTCGTGTTTCGGCTGCACGAACTCCGAGAGGATTGGAAGAGACCTCATCTGAAAGGTGGATTCACAACGATCGAGTGTGTCGAACGTCAGCCCACTAGCTCAAACTTAAGGGATCAAAAGTTCTGCCGAAATCACAAAGGTCATCATGTGACAATTTAGTCAATAAAGGCCTACTCCTGGAGCGAAACGGAATGGTTCGAAGCTCGTGTTTCGGCCGCACGAACTCCGAGAGGATTGCAAGAGACCTCATCTAAAAGGTGGATTCAAAACGATCGAGTGTGTCGAATGTCAGTCTACTAGCTCAAACTTAAACGTTCAAAAGTTCTGCCGAAATCACAAAGGTCATCATGTGACAATTTAGTCAATAAAGGCCTACTCCTGGAGCGAAACGAAATGCTTCGAAGCTCGTGTTTCGGCTGCACGACCTCCGAGAGGCTTGGAAGAGACCTCATCTGAAACGTGGATTCACAACGATCGGGTGTGTCAAACGTCAGCCCACTAGCTCAAACTTAAGGGTTCAAAAGTTCTGCCGAAATCACATAGGTCGTCATGTTTCAATTTAGTCAATAAAGGCCAACTACTGGAGCGAAACGGAATGCTTCGACGCTCGTGTTTCAGCCGCACGACCTACGAGAGGTTTGGAAGAGACCTCATCTGAAAGGTGGATTCCCAACGATCGAGTGTGTCGAACGTCAGCCCACTAGTTCAAACTTAAGGGTTCAAAAGTTCTGCATAAATCACATAGGTCGTCATGTTACAATTTAGTCAATAAAGGCCAACTACTGGAGCGAAACGGAATGCTTCGAAGCTCGTGTTTCGGCTGCACGAACTCCGAGAGTATTGGAAGAGACATCATCTGAAAGGTGGATTCACAACGATCGAGTGTGTCGAAGGTCAGCCCACTAGCTCAAACTTAAGGGATCAAACGTTCTATCTAAATCACATATGTCGTCATGTTACAATTTAGTCAATAAAGGCTTACTACTGGAGCTAAACGGAATGGTTCGACGCTCGTGTTTCGGCCGCACGATCTCCGAGAAGCTTGGAAAAGACGTCATCTGAAAGGTGGATTCAAAACGATCGAGTGTTTCGAAGGTCAGCCTACTAGCTCAAACTTAAGCGTTCTAAAGTTCTGCTGAAATCACATAGGTCGACATGTTACAATTTAGTCAATAAAGGCCTACCATTGGAGCAAAACGGAATGCTTCAAAGCTCGGGTTTCGGCTGCACGAACTCCGAGAGGATTGGAAGAGACCTCATCTGAAAGGTGGATTCACAACGATCAAGTGTGTCGAACGTCAGCCCACTAGCTCAAACTTAAGGGTTCAAAAACTCTGCCGAAATCATATCGGTCGTCATGTTACAATTTAGTCAATAAAGGCCTAAGACTGGAGCGAAACGGAATGCTTCGGCGCTTGTGTTTCGTCCGCACGACCTCCGAGAGGCATGGAAGAGAACTCATCTGAAAGGTGGATTCCCAACGATCGAGTGTGTCGAACGTCAGCCCACAATCTCAAACTTAAGGGTTCAAAAGTTCTGCCGAAATCATATCGGTCGTCATGTTACAATTTAGTCAATAAAGGCCTACGACTGGAGCGAAACGGAATGCTTCGACGCTTGTGTTTCGACCGCAAGACCTCCGAGAGGCTTGGAAGAGACCTCATCTGAAAGGGGGATTCACAACGATCGAGTGTGTCGAATGTCAGCCCACAATCTCAAACTTAAGGGTTCAAAGGTTCTGCCGAAATCACATAGGTCGTCATGTTACAATTTAGTCAATTTAGGCCTACTCCTGGAGCGAAACGGAATGCTTCGAAGCTCGTGTTTCGGCTGCACGAACTCCGAGAGGATTGGAAGAGACATCATCTGAAAGGTGGATTCACAACGATCGAGTGTGTCGAAGGTCAGCCCACTAGCTCAAACTTAAGGGATCAAAAGTTCTGCCAAAATCACAAAGGTCATCATGTGACAATTTAGTCAATAAAGGCCTACTCCTGGAGCGAAACGGAATGGTTCGAAGCTCGTGTTTCGGCCGCACGAACTCCGAGAGGATTGCAAGAGACCTCATCTAAAAGGTGGATTCAAAACGATCGAGTGTGTCGAATGTCAGTCTACTAGCTCAAACTTAAACGTTCAAAAGTTCTGCCGAAATCACAAAGGTCATCATGTGACAATTTAGTCAATAAAGGCCTACTCCTGGAGCGAAACGAAATGCTTCGAAGCTCGTGTTTCGGCTGCACGACCTCCGAGAGGCTTGGAAGAGACCTCATCTGAAAGGTGGATTCACAACGATCGGGTGTGTCAAACGTCAGCCCACTAGCTCAAACTTAAGGGTTCAAAAGTTCTGCCGAAATCACATAGGTCGTCATGTTACAATTTAGTCAATAAAGGACTAGTACAGGAGCGAAACGGAATGCTTCGACGTTCGTGTTTCGGTCGCACGACCTACGAGAGGCTTGGAAGAGACCTCATCTGAAAGGTGGATTCCCAACGATCGAGTGTGTCGAACGTCAGCCCACAATCTCAAACTTAAGGGTTCAAAAGTTCTGCCGAAATCATATCGGACGTCATGTTACAATTTAGTCAATAAAGGCCTACGACTGGAGCGAAACGGAATGCTTCGACGCTTGTGTTTTGGCCGCACGACCTCCGAGAGGCTTGAAAGAGACCTCATATGAAAGGTGGATTCACAACGATCGAGTGTGTCGAACGTCAGCCCACTAGCTCAAACTTAAGGGTTCCAAAGTTCTGCCGAAATCACAAAAGTCGTCATGTTTCAATTTAGTCAATAAAGGCCTACTACTGGAGCGAAACGGAATGCTTCGATGCTCGTGTTTCAGCCGCACGACCTCCGAGAGGCTTGGAAGAGACCTCATCTGAAAGGTGGATTCACAACGATCGAGTGTGTCGAACGTCAGCCCACAATCTCAAACTTAAGGGTTCAAAAGTTCTGCCGAAATCATATCGGACGTCATGTTACAATTTAGTCAATAAAGGCCTACGACTGGAGCGAAACGGAATGCTTCGACGCTTGTGTTTTGGCCGCACGACCTCCGAGAGGATTGGAAGAGACATCATCTGAAAGGTGGATTCACAACGATCGAGTGTGTCGAACGTCAGCCCACTAGTTCAAACTTAAGGGTTCAAAATTTCTGCATAAATCACATAGGTCGTCATGTTACAATTTAGTCAATAAAGGCCAACTACTGGAGCGAAACGGAATGCTTCGACGCTCGTGTTTCGGTCGCACGGCCTACGAGAGGCTTGGAAGAGACCTCATCTGAAAGGTGGATTCCCAAAGATGGAGTGTGTCGAACGTCAGCCCACTAGCTCAAACTTAAGGGTTCAAAAGCTCTGCCGAAATCATATCGGTCGTCATGTTACAATTTAGTCAATAAAGGCCTAAGACTGGAGCGAAACGGAATGCTTCGGCGCTTGTGTTTCGTCCGCACAACCTCCGAGAGGCATGGAAGAGAACTCATCTGAAAGGTGGATTCCCAACGATCGAGTGTGTCGAACGTCAGCCCACAATCTCAAACTTAAGGGTTCAAAAGTTCTGCCGAAATCATATCGGTCGTCATGTTACAATTTAGTCAATAAAGGCCTACGACTGGCGCGAAACGGAATGCTTCGACGCTTGTGTTTCGACCGCAAGACCTCCGAGAGGCTTGGAAGAGACCTCATCTGAAAGGGGGATTCACAACGATCGAGTGTGTCGAATGTCAGCCCACAATCTCAAACTTAAGGGTTCAAAGGTTCTGCCGAAATCACATAGGTCGTCATGTTACAATTTAGTCAATTTAGGCCTACCCCTGCAGCGAAACGGAATGCTTCGAAGCTCGTGTTTCGGCTGCACGAACTCCGAGAGGATTGGAAGAGACCTCATCTGAAAGGTGGATTCACAACGATCGAGTGTGTCGAACGTCAGCCCACTAGCTCAAACTTAAGGGATCAAAAGTTCTGCCGAAATCACAAAGGTCATCATGTGACAATTTAGTCAATAAAGGCCTACTCCTGGAGCGAAACGGAATGGTTCGAAGCTCGTGTTTCGGCCGCACGAACTCCGAGAGGATTGCAAGAGACCTCATCTAAAAGGTGGATTCAAAACGATCGAGTGTGTCGAATGTCAGTCTACTAGCTCAAACTTAAACGTTCAAAAGTTCTGCCGAAATCACATAGGTCGTCATGTTTCAATTTAGTCAATAAAGGCCAACTACTGGAGCGAAACGGAATGCTTCGACGCTCGTGTTTCAGCCGCACGACCTCCGAGAGGCTTGGAAGAGACCTCATCTGAAAGGTGGATTCACAACGATCGAGTGTGTCGAACGTCAGCCCACAATCTCAAACTTAAGGGTTCAAAAGTTCTGCCGAAATCATATCGGACGTCATGTTACAATTTAGTCAATAAAGGCCTACGACTGGAGCGAAACGGAATGCTTCGACGCTTGTGTTTTGGCCGCACGACCTCCGAGAGGCTTGAAAGAGACCTCATATTAAAGGTGGATTCACAACGATCGAGTGTGTCGAACGTCAGCCCACTAGTTCAAACTTAAGGGTTCAAAAGTTCTGCATAAATCACATAGGTCGTCATGTTACAATTTAGTCAATAAAGGCCAACGACTGGAGCGAAACGGAATGCTTCGAAGCTCGTGTTTCGGCTGCACGAACTCCGAGAGGATTGGAAGAGACATCATCTGAAAGGTGGATTCACAACGATCGAGTGTGTCGAAGGTCAGCCCACAAGCTCAAACTTAAGGGTTCAAAAGTTCTGCCGAAATCACATGGGTCGTCATGTTACAATTTAGTCAATAAAGGCCTAAGACTGGAGCGAAACGGAATGCTTCGGCGCTTGTGTTTCGTCCGCACAACCTCCGAGAGGCATGGAAGAGAACTCATCTGAAAGGTGGATTCCCAACGATCGAGTGTGTCGAACGTCAGCCCACAATCTCAAACTTAAGGGTTCAAAAGTTCTGCCGAAATCATATCGGTCGTCATGTTACAATTTAGTCAATAAAGGCCTATGACTGGAGCGAAACGGAATGCTTCGACGCTTGTGTTTCGACCGCAAGACCTCAGAGAGGCTTGGAAGGGACCTCATCTGAAAGGGGGATTCACAACGATCGAGTGTGTCGAATGTCAGCCCACAATCTCAAACTTAAGGGTTCAAAGGTTCTGCCGAAATCACATAGGTCGTCATGTTACAATTTAGTCAATAAAGGCCTACTATTGGAGCGAAACGGAATGCTTCGACGCTTGAGTTTCGGCCGCACGACCTCCGAGAGGCTTGGAAGAGACCTCATCTGAAAGGTGGATTCACAACGATCGAGTGTGTCGAACGTCAGCCCACTAGCTCAAACTTAAGGGATCAAAAGTTCTGCCGAAATCACAAAGGTCATCATGTTACAATTTAGTCAATAAAGGCCTACGACTGGAGCGAAACGGAATGCTTCGACGCTTGTGTTTTGGCCGCACGACCTCCGAGAGGCTTGAAAGAGACCTCATATGAAAGGTGGATTCACAACGATCGAGTGTGTCGAACGTCAGCCCACTAGCTCAAACTTAAGGGATCAAAAGTTCTGCCGAAATCACAAAGGTCATCATGTGACAATTTAGTCAATAAAGGCCTACTCCTGGAGCGAAACGGAATGGTTCGAAGCTCGTGTTTCGGCCGCACGAACTCCGAGAGGATTGCAAGAGACCTCATCTAAAAGGTGGATTCAAAACGATCGAGTGTGTCGAATGTCAGTCTACTAGCTCAAACTTAAACGTTCAAAAGTTCTGCCGAAATCACATAGGTCGTCATGTTTCAATTTAGTCAATAAAGGCCAACTACTGGAGCGAAACGGAATGCTTCGACGCTCGTGTTTCAGCCGCACGACCTCCGAGAGGCTTGGAAGAGACCTCATCTGAAAGGTGGATTCACAACGATCGAGTGTGTCGAACGTCAGCCCACAATCTCAAACTTAAGGGTTCAAAAGTTCTGCCGAAATCATATCGGACGTCATGTTACAATTTAGTCAATAAAGGCCTACGACTGGAGCGAAACGGAATGCTTCGACGCTTGTGTTTTGGCCGCACGACCTCCGAGAGGCTTGAAAGAGACCTCATATTAAAGGTGGATTCACAACGATCGAGTGTGTCGAACGTCAGCCCACTAGTTCAAACTTAAGGGTTCAAAAGTTCTGCATAAATCACATAGGTCGTCATGTTACAATTTAGTCAATAAAGGCCAACTACTGGAGCGAAACGGAATGCTTCGAAGCTCGTGTTTCGGCTGCACGAACTCCGAGAGGATTGGAAGAGACATCATCTGAAAGGTGGATTCACAACGATCGAGTGTGTCGAAGGTCAGCCCACAAGCTCAAACTTAAGGGTTCAAAAGTTCTGCCGAAATCACATGGGTCGTCATGTTACAATTTAGTCAATAAAGGCCTAAGACTGGAGCGAAACGGAATGCTTCGGCGCTTGTGTTTCGTCCGCACAACCTCCGAGAGGCATGGAAGAGAACTCATCTGAAAGGTGGATTCCCAACGATCGAGTGTGTCGAACGTCAGCCCACAATCTCAAACTTAAGGGTTCAAAAGTTCTGCCGAAATCATATCGGACGTCATGTTACAATTTAGTCAATAAAGGCCTATGACTGGAGCGAAACGGAATGCTTCGACGCTTGTGTTTCGACCGCAAGACCTCAGAGAGGCTTGGAAGGGACCTCATCTGAAAGGGGGATTCACAACGATCGAGTGTGTCGAATGTCAGCCCACAATCTCAAACTTAAGGGTTCAAAGGTTCTGCCGAAATCACATAGGTCGTCATGTTACAATTTAGTCAATAAAGGCCTACTATTGGAGCGAAACGGAATGCTTCGACGCTTGAGTTTCGGCCGCACGACCTCAGAGAGGCTTGGAAGAGACCTCATCTGAAAGGTGGATTCACAACGATCGAGTGTGTCGAACGTCAGCCCACTAGCTCAAACTTAAGGGATCAAAAGTTCTGCCGAAATCACAAAGGTCATCATGTTACAATTTAGTCAATAAAGGCCTACGACTGGAGCGAAACGGAATGCTTCGACGCTTGTGTTTTGGCCGCACGACCTCCGAGAGGCTTGAAAGAGACCTCATATGAAAGGTGGATTCACAACGATCGAGTGTGTCGAACGTCAGCCCACTAGTTCAAACTTAAGGGTTCAAAAGTTCTGCATAAATCACATAGGTCGTCATGTTACAATTTAGTCAATAAAGGCCAACTACTGGAGCGAAACGGAATGCTTCGAAGCTCGTGTTTCGGCTGCACGAACTCCGAGAGGATTGGAAGAGACATCATCTGAAAGGTGGATTCACAACGATCGAGTGTGTCGAAGGTCAGCCCACAAGCTCAAACGTAAGGGTTCAAAAGTTCTGCCGAAATCACATAGGTCGTCATGTTACAATTTAGTCAATAAAGGACTAGTACAGGAGCGAAACGGAATGCTTCGACGCTCGTGTTTCGGTCGCACGACCTACGAGAGGCTTGGAAGAGACCTCATCTGAAAGGTGGATTCCCAAAGATGGAGTGTGTCGAACGTCAGCCCACTAGCTCAAACTTAAGGGTTCAAAAGCTCTGCCGAAATCATATCGGTCGTCATGTTACAATTTAGTCAATAAAGGCCTAAGACTGGAGCGAAACGGAATGCTTCGGCGCTTGTGTTTCGTCCGCACAACCTCCGAGAGGCATGGAAGAGAACTCATCTGAAAGGTGGATTCCCAACGATCGAGTGTGTCGAACGTCAGCCCACAATCTCAAACTTAAGGGTTCAAAGGTTCTGCCGAAATCATATCGGTCGTCATGTTACAATTTAGTCAATAAAGGCCTACGACTGGAGCGAAACGGAATGCTTCGACGCTTGTGTTTCGACCGCAAGACCTCAGAGAGGCTTGGAAGGGACCTCATCTGAAAGGGGGATTCACAACGATCGAGTGTGTCGAATGTCAGCCCACAATCTCAAACTTAAGGGTTCAAAGGTTCTGCCGAAATCACATAGGTCGTCATGTTACAATTTAGTCAATAAAGGCCTACTATTGGAGCGAAACGGAATGCTTCGACGCTTGAGTTTCGGCCGCACGACCTCCGAGAGGCTTGGAAGAGACCTCATCTGAAAGGTGGATTCACAACGATCGAGTGTGTCGAACGTCAGCCCACTAGCTCAAACTTAAGGGATCAAAAGTTCTGCCGAAATCACAAAGGTCATCATGTGACAATTTAGTCAATAAAGGCCTACTCCTGGAGCGAAACGGAATGGTTCGAAGCTCGTGTTTCGGCCGCACGAACTCCGAGAGGATTGCAAGAGACCTCATCTAAAAGGTGGATTCAAAACGATCGAGTGTGTCGAATGTCAGTCTACTAGCTCAAACTTAAACGTTCAAAAGTTCTGCCGAAATCACATAGGTCGTCATGTTTCAATTTAGTCAATAAAGGCCAACTACTGGAGCGAAACGGAATGCTTCGACGCTCGTGTTTCAGCCGCACGACCTCCGAGAGGCTTGGCAGAGACCTCATCTGAAAGGTGGATTCACAACGATCGAGTGTGTCGAACATCAGCCCACAAGCTCAAACCTAAGGGTTCAAAAGTTCTGCCGAAATCACATAGGTCGTCATGTTACAATTTAGTCAATAAAGGACTAGTACAGGAGCGAAACGGAATGCTTCGACGCTCGTGTTTCGGCCGCACGAACTCCGAGAGGATTGCAAGAGACCTCATCTAAAAGGTGGATTCAAAACGATCGAGTGTGTCGAACGTCAGCCCACTAGCTCAAACTTAAGGGTTCCAAAGTTCTGCCGAATTCACAAAAGTCGTCATGTTTCAATTTAGTCAATAAAGGCCTACTACTGGAGCGAAACGGAATGCTTCGATGCTCGTGTTTCAGCCGCACGACCTCCGAGAGGCTTGGAAGAGACCTCATCTGAAAGGTGGATTCACAACGATCGAGTGTGTCGAACGTCAGCCCACAAGCTCAAACTTAAGGGTTCAAAAGTTCTGCCGAAATCACATAGGTCGTCATGTTACAATTTAGTCAAAGAACTAGTCCTGGAGCGAAACGGAATGCTTCGACGCTCGTGTTTCGGCCGCACGACCTACGAGAGGTTTGGAAGAGACCTCATCTGAAAGGTGGATTCCCAACGATCGAGTGTGTCGAACGTCAGCCCACTAGTTCAAACTTAAGGGTTCAAAAGTTCTGCATAAATCACATAGGTCGTCATGTTACAATTTAGTCAATAAAGGCCAACTACTGGAGCGAAACGGAATGCTTCGAAGCTCGTGTTTCGGCTGCACGAACTCCGAGAGGATTGGAAGAGACATCATCTGAAAAGTGGATTCACAACGATCGAGTGTGTCGAAGGTCAGCCCACAAGCTCAAACTTAAGGGTTCAAAAGTTCTGCCGAAATCACATAGGTCGTCATGTTACAATTTAGTCAATAAAGGACTAGTACAGGAGCGAAACGGAATGCTTCGACGCTCGTGTTTCGGTCGCACGACCTACGAGAGGCTTGGAAGAGACCTCATTTGAAAGGTGGATTCCCAACGATGGAGTGTGTCGAACGTCAGCCCACTAGCTCAAACTTAAGGGTTCAAAAGCTCTGCCGAAATCATATCGGTCGTCATGTTACAATTTAGTCAATAAAGGCCTAAGACTGGAGCGAAACGGAATGCTTCGGCGCTTGTGTTTCGTCCGCACAACCTCCGAGAGGCATGGAAGAGAACTCATCTGAAAGGTGGATTCCCAACGATCGAGTGTGTCGAACGTCAGCCCACAAGCTCAAACTTAAGGGTTCAAAAGTTCTGCCGAAATCACAAAGGTCATCATGTGACAATTTAGTCAATAAAGGCCTACTCCTGGAGCGAAACGAAATGCTTCGAAGCTCGTGTTTCGGCTGCACGACCTCCGAGAGGCTTGGAAGAGACCTCATCTGAAACGTGGATTCACAACGATCGGGTGTGTCAAACGTCAGCCCACTAGCTCAAACTTAAGGGTTCAAAAGTTCTGCCGAAATCACATAGGTCGTCATGTTTCAATTTAGTCAATAAAGGCCAACTACTGGAGCGAAACGGAATGCTTCGACGCTCGTGTTTCAGCCGCACGACCTCCGAGAGGCTTGGAAGAGACCTCATCTGAAAGGTGGATTCACAACGATCGAGTGTGTCGAACGTCAGCCCACAAGCTCAAACTTAAGGGTTCAAAAGTTCTGCCGAAATCACATAGGTCGTCATGTTACAATTTAGTCAATAAAGGACTAGTACAGGAGCGAAACGGAATGCTTCGACGCTCGTGTTTCGGTCGCACGACCTACGAGAGGCTTGGAAGAGACCTCATCTGAAAGGTGGATTCCCAATGATCGAGTGTGTCGAACGTCAGCCCACAATCACAAACTTAAGGGTTCAAAAGTTCTGCCGAAATCATATCGGACGTCATGTTACAATTTAGTCAATAAAGGCCTACGACTGGAGCGAAACGGAATGCTTCGACGCTTGTGTTTTGGCCGCACGACCTCCGAGAGGCTTGAAAGAGACCTCATCTGAAAGGTGGATTCACAACGATCGAGTGTGTCGAAGGTCAGTCCACAAGCTCAAACTTAAGGGTTCAAAAGTTCTGCCGAAATCACATAGGTCGTCATGTTACAATTTAGTCAATAAAGGACTAGTCCTGGAGCGAAACGGAATGCTTCGACGCTCGTGTTTCGGCCGCACGACCTACGAGAGGTTTGGAAGAGACCTCATCTGAAAGGTGGATTCCCAACGATCGAGTGTGTCGAACGTCAGCCCACTAGTTCAAACTTAAGGGTTCAAAAGTTCTGCATAAATCACATAGGTCGTCATGTTACAATTTAGTCAATAAAGGCCAACTACTGGAGCGAAACGGAATGCTTCGAAGCTCGTGTTTCGGCTGCACGAACTCCGAGAGGATTGGAAGAGACATCATCTGAAAGGTGGATTCACAACGATCGAGTGTGTCGAAGGTCAGCCCACTAGCTCAAACTTAAGGGATCAAAAGTTCTGCCGAAATCACATAGGTCGTCATGTTTCAATTTAGTCAATAAAGGCCTACTACTGGAGCGAAACGGAATGCTTCGACGCTCGTGTTTCAGCCGCACGACCTCCGAGAGGCTTGGAAGAGACCTCATCTGAAAGGTGGATTCAAAACGATCGAGTGTGTTGAATGTCAGTCTACTAGCTCAAACTTAAAGGTTCAAAAGTTCTGCTTAAATCACATAGGTCGTCATGTTACAATTTAGTCAATAAAGGCTTCCTACTGGAGCTAAACGGAATGATTCGACGCTCGTTTTTCGGCCGCACGATCTCCGAGAAGCTTGGAAAAGACGTCATCTGAAAGGTGGATTTAAAACGATCGAGTGATTCGAAGGTCAGCCTACTAGCTCAAACTTAAGGGTTCAAAAGTTCTGCCGAAATCACATAGGTCGTCATGTTACAATTTAGTCAATAAAGGCCTACGACTGGAGCGAAACGGAATGCTTCGACGCTTGTGTTTTGGCCGCACGACCTCCGAGAGGCTTGAAAGAGACCTCATATGAAAGGTGGATTCACAACGATCGAGTGTGTCGAACGTCAGCCCACTAGTTCAAACTTAAGGGTTCAAAAGTTCTGCATAAATCACATAGGTCGTCATGTTACAATTTAGTCAATAAAGGCCAACTACTGGAGCGAAACGGAATGCTTCGAAGCTCGTGTTTCGGCTGCACGAACTCCGAGAGGATTGGAAGAGACATCATCTGAAAGGTGGATTCACAACGATCGAGTGTGTCGAAGGTCAGCCCACAAGCTCAAACGTAAGGGTTCAAAAGTTCTGCCGAAATCACATAGGTCGTCATGTTACAATTTAGTCAATAAAGGACTAGTACAGGAGCGAAACGGAATGCTTCGACGCTCGTGTTTCGGTCGCACGACCTACGAGAGGCTTGGAAGAGACCTCATCTGAAAGGTGGATTCCCAAAGATGGAGTGTGTCGAACGTCAGCCCACTAGCTCAAACTTAAGGGTTCAAAAGCTCTGCCGAAATCATATCGGTCGTCATGTTACAATTTAGTCAATAAAGGCCTAAGACTGGAGCGAAACGGAATGCTTCGGCGCTTGTGTTTCGTCCGCACAACCTCCGAGAGGCATGGAAGAGAACTCATCTGAAAGGTGGATTCCCAACGATCGAGTGTGTCGAACGTCAGCCCACAATCTCAAACTTAAGGGTTCAAAGGTTCTGCCGAAATCATATCGGTCGTCATGTTACAATTTAGTCAATAAAGGCCTACGACTGGAGCGAAACGGAATGCTTCGACGCTTGTGTTTCGACCGCAAGACCTCAGAGAGGCTTGGAAGGGACCTCATCTGAAAGGGGGATTCACAACGATCGAGTGTGTCGAATGTCAGCCCACAATCTCAAACTTAAGGGTTCAAAGGTTCTGCCGAAATCACATAGGTCGTCATGTTACAATTTAGTCAATAAAGGCCTACTATTGGAGCGAAACGGAATGCTTCGACGCTTGAGTTTCGGCCGCACGACCTCCGAGAGGCTTGGAAGAGACCTCATCTGAAAGGTGGATTCACAACGATCGAGTGTGTCGAACGTCAGCCCACTAGCTCAAACTTAAGGGATCAAAAGTTCTGCCGAAATCACAAAGGTCATCATGTGACAATTTAGTCAATAAAGGCCTACTCCTGGAGCGAAACGGAATGGTTCGAAGCTCGTGTTTCGGCCGCACGAACTCCGAGAGGATTGCAAGAGACCTCATCTAAAAGGTGGATTCAAAACGATCGAGTGTGTCGAATGTCAGTCTACTAGCTCAAACTTAAACGTTCAAAAGTTCTGCCGAAATCACATAGGTCGTCATGTTTCAATTTAGTCAATAAAGGCCAACTACTGGAGCGAAACGGAATGCTTCGACGCTCGTGTTTCAGCCGCACGACCTCCGAGAGGCTTGGCAGAGACCTCATCTGAAAGGTGGATTCACAACGATCGAGTGTGTCGAACATCAGCCCACAAGCTCAAACCTAAGGGTTCAAAAGTTCTGCCGAAATCACATAGGTCGTCATGTTACAATTTAGTCAATAAAGGACTAGTACAGGAGCGAAACGGAATGCTTCGACGCTCGTGTTTCGGCCGCACGAACTCCGAGAGGATTGCAAGAGACCTCATCTAAAAGGTGGATTCAAAACGATCGAGTGTGTCGAACGTCAGCCCACTAGCTCAAACTTAAGGGTTCCAAAGTTCTGCCGAATTCACAAAAGTCGTCATGTTTCAATTTAGTCAATAAAGGCCTACTACTGGAGCGAAACGGAATGCTTCGATGCTCGTGTTTCAGCCGCACGACCTCCGAGAGGCTTGGAAGAGACCTCATCTGAAAGGTGGATTCACAACGATCGAGTGTGTCGAACGTCAGCCCACAAGCTCAAACTTAAGGGTTCAAAAGTTCTGCCGAAATCACATAGGTCGTCATGTTACAATTTAGTCAAAGAACTAGTCCTGGAGCGAAACGGAATGCTTCGACGCTCGTGTTTCGGCCGCACGACCTACGAGAGGTTTGGAAGAGACCTCATCTGAAAGGTGGATTCCCAACGATCGAGTGTGTCGAACGTCAGCCCACTAGTTCAAACTTAAGGGTTCAAAAGTTCTGCATAAATCACATAGGTCGTCATGTTACAATTTAGTCAATAAAGGCCAACTACTGGAGCGAAACGGAATGCTTCGAAGCTCGTGTTTCGGCTGCACGAACTCCGAGAGGATTGGAAGAGACATCATCTGAAAAGTGGATTCACAACGATCGAGTGTGTCGAAGGTCAGCCCACAAGCTCAAACTTAAGGGTTCAAAAGTTCTGCCGAAATCACATAGGTCGTCATGTTACAATTTAGTCAATAAAGGACTAGTACAGGAGCGAAACGGAATGCTTCGACGCTCGTGTTTCGGTCGCACGACCTACGAGAGGCTTGGAAGAGACCTCATTTGAAAGGTGGATTCCCAACGATGGAGTGTGTCGAACGTCAGCCCACTAGCTCAAACTTAAGGGTTCAAAAGCTCTGCCGAAATCATATCGGTCGTCATGTTACAATTTAGTCAATAAAGGCCTAAGACTGGAGCGAAACGGAATGCTTCGGCGCTTGTGTTTCGTCCGCACAACCTCCGAGAGGCATGGAAGAGAACTCATCTGAAAGGTGGATTCCCAACGATCGAGTGTGTCGAACGTCAGCCCACAAGCTCAAACTTAAGGGTTCAAAAGTTCTGCCGAAATCACAAAGGTCATCATGTGACAATTTAGTCAATAAAGGCCTACTCCTGGAGCGAAACGAAATGCTTCGAAGCTCGTGTTTCGGCTGCACGACCTCCGAGAGGCTTGGAAGAGACCTCATCTGAAACGTGGATTCACAACGATCGGGTGTGTCAAACGTCAGCCCACTAGCTCAAACTTAAGGGTTCAAAAGTTCTGCCGAAATCACATAGGTCGTCATGTTTCAATTTAGTCAATAAAGGCCAACTACTGGAGCGAAACGGAATGCTTCGACGCTCGTGTTTCAGCCGCACGACCTCCGAGAGGCTTGGAAGAGACCTCATCTGAAAGGTGGATTCACAACGATCGAGTGTGTCGAACGTCAGCCCACAAGCTCAAACTTAAGGGTTCAAAAGTTCTGCCGAAATCACATAGGTCGTCATGTTACAATTTAGTCAATAAAGGACTAGTACAGGAGCGAAACGGAATGCTTCGACGCTCGTGTTTCGGTCGCACGACCTACGAGAGGCTTGGAAGAGACCTCATCTGAAAGGTGGATTCCCAATGATCGAGTGTGTCGAACGTCAGCCCACAATCACAAACTTAAGGGTTCAAAAGTTCTGCCGAAATCATATCGGACGTCATGTTACAATTTAGTCAATAAAGGCCTACGACTGGAGCGAAACGGAATGCTTCGACGCTTGTGTTTTGGCCGCACGACCTCCGAGAGGCTTGAAAGAGACCTCATCTGAAAGGTGGATTCACAACGATCGAGTGTGTCGAAGGTCAGTCCACAAGCTCAAACTTAAGGGTTCAAAAGTTCTGCCGAAATCACATAGGTCGTCATGTTACAATTTAGTCAATAAAGGACTAGTCCTGGAGCGAAACGGAATGCTTCGACGCTCGTGTTTCGGCCGCACGACCTACGAGAGGTTTGGAAGAGACCTCATCTGAAAGGTGGATTCCCAACGATCGAGTGTGTCGAACGTCAGCCCACTAGTTCAAACTTAAGGGTTCAAAAGTTCTGCATAAATCACATAGGTCGTCATGTTACAATTTAGTCAATAAAGGCCAACTACTGGAGCGAAACGGAATGCTTCGAAGCTCGTGTTTCGGCTGCACGAACTCCGAGAGGATTGGAAGAGACATCATCTGAAAGGTGGATTCACAACGATCGAGTGTGTCGAAGGTCAGCCCACTAGCTCAAACTTAAGGGATCAAAAGTTCTGCCGAAATCACATAGGTCGTCATGTTTCAATTTAGTCAATAAAGGCCTACTACTGGAGCGAAACGGAATGCTTCGACGCTCGTGTTTCAGCCGCACGACCTCCGAGAGGCTTGGAAGAGACCTCATCTGAAAGGTGGATTCAAAACGATCGAGTGTGTTGAATGTCAGTCTACTAGCTCAAACTTAAAGGTTCAAAAGTTCTGCTTAAATCACATAGGTCGTCATGTTACAATTTAGTCAATAAAGGCTTCCTACTGGAGCTAAACGGAATGATTCGACGCTCGTTTTTCGGCCGCACGATCTCCGAGAAGCTTGGAAAAGACGTCATCTGAAAGGTGGATTTAAAACGATCGAGTGATTCGAAGGTCAGCCTACTAGCTCAAACTTAAGGGTTCAAAAGTTCTGCCGAAATCACATAGGTCGTCATGTTACAATTTAGTCAATAAAAGACTACTACTGGAGCGAAACGGAATGCTTCGACGCTCGTGTTCCGGCCGGACGACCTCCGAGAGGCTTGGAAGAGACCTCATCTGAAAGGTGGATTCACAACGATCGAGTGTGTCGAACGTCAGCCCATAATCTCAAACTTAAGGGATCAAAAGTTCTGCCGAAATCACATAGGTCGTCATGTTACAATTTAGTCAATAAAATCCAACTACTGGAGCGAAACGGAATGCTTCGAAGCTCGTGTTTCGGCTGCACGAACTCCGAGAGGATTGGAAGAGACCTCATCTGAAAGGTGGATTCACAACAATCGAGTGCGTCGAAGTCAGCCCACAAGCTCAAACTTAAGGGTTCAAAAGTTCTGCCGAAATCACATAGGTCGTCATGTTACAAATTAGTCAATGTAGCCCTACTACTGGAGCGAAATGGAATGCTTCGACGCTCGTGTTTTCGGCCGCACGACCTCCGAGAGGCTTGGAAGAGACCTCATCTGAAAGGTGGATTCAAAACGATCGAGTGTGTCGAAAGTCAGTCTATTAGCTCAAACTTAAAGGTTCAAAAGTTCTGCCGAAATCACATAGGTCGTCATGTTACAATTTAGTCAATAAAGGCCTCCTACTGGAGCGAAACGGAATGCTTCGACGCTCGTGTTTCGGCCGCAGGACCTCCGAGAGGCTTGGAAAAGACGTCATCTGAAAGGTGGATTCACAACGATCGAGTGTGTCGAACGTCAGCCCACAAGCTCAAACTTAAGGGTTCAAAAGTTCTGCCGAAATCACATAGGTCGTCATGTTACAATTTAGTCAATAAAGGACTAGTACAGGAGCGAAACGGAATGCTTCGACGCTCGTGTTTCGGTCGCACGACCTACGAGAGGCTTGGAAGAGACCTCATCTGAAAGGTGGATTCCCAATGATCGAGTGTGTCGAACGTCAGCCCACAATCACAAACTTAAGGGTTCAAAAGTTCTGCCGAAATCATATCGGACGTCATGTTACAATTTAGTCAATAAAGGCCTACGACTGGAGCGAAACGGAATGCTTCGACGCTTGTGTTTTGGCCGCACGACCTCCGAGAGGCTTGAAAGAGACCTCATATGAAAGGTGGATTCACAACAATCGAGTGTGTCGAACGTCAGCCCACTAGCTCAAACTTAAGGGTTCAAAAGTTCTGCATAAATCACATAGGTCGTCATGTTACAATTTAGTCAATAAAGGCCAACTACTGGAGCGAAACGGAATGCTTCGAAGCTCGTGTTTCGGCTGCACGAACTCCGAGAGGATTGGAAGAGACATCATCTGAAAGGTGGATTCACAACGATCGAGTGTGTCGAAGGTCAGCCCACAAGCTCAAACTTAAGCGTTCAAAAGTTCTGCCGAAATCACATAGGTCGTCATGTTACAATTTAATCAATAAAGGACTAGTCCTGGAGCGAAACGGAATGCTTCGACGCTCGTGTTTCGGCCGCACGACCTACGAGAGGTTTGGAAGAGACCTCATCTGAAAGGTGGATTCCCAACGATCGAGTGTGTCGAACGTCAGCCCACTAGTTCAAACTTAAGGGTTCAAAAGTTCTGCATAAATCACATAGGTCGTCATGTTACAATTTAGTCAATAAAGGCCAACTACTGGAGCGAAACGGAATGCTTCGAAGCTCGTGTTTCGGCTGCACGACCTCCGAGAGGCTTGGAAGAGACCTCATCTGAAAGGTGGATTCAAAACGATCGAGTGTGTCGAAAGTCAGTCTATTAGCTCAAACTTAAAGGTTCAAAAGTTCTGCCGAAATCACATAGGTCGTCATGTTACAATTTAGTCAATAAAGGCCTCCTACTGGAGCGAAACGGAATGCTTCGACGCTCGTGTTTCGGCCGCAGGACCTCCGAGAGGCTTGGAAAATACGTCATCTGAAAGGTGGATTCACAACGATCGAGTGTGTCGAACGTCAGCCCACAAGCTCAAACTTAAGGGTTCAAAAGTTCTGCCGAAATCACATAGGTCGTCATGTTACAATTTAGTCAATAAAGGACTAGTACAGGAGCGAAACGGAATGCTTCGACGCTCGTGTTTCGGTCGCACGACCTACGAGAGGCTTGGAAGAGACCTCATCTGAAAGGTGGATTCCCAATGATCGAGTGTGTCGAACGTCAGCCCACAATCACAAACTTAAGGGTTCAAAAGTTCTGCCGAAATCATATCGGACGTCATGTTACAATTTAGTCAATAAAGGCCTACGACTGGAGCGAAACGGAATGCTTCGACGCTTGTGTTTTGGCCGCACGACCTCCGAGAGGCTTGAAAGAGACCTCATCTGAAAGGTGGATTCACAACGATCGAGTGTGTCGAAGGTCAGTCCACAAGCTCAAACTTAAGGGTTCAAAAGTTCTGCCGAAATCACATAGGTCGTCATGTTACAATTTAGTCAATAAAGGACTAGTCCTGGAGCGAAACGGAATGCTTCGACGCTCGTGTTTCGGCCGCACGACCTACGAGAGGTTTGGAAGAGACCTCATCTGAAAGGTGGATTCCCAACGATCGAGTGTGTCGAACGTCAGCCCACTAGTTCAAACTTAAGGGTTCAAAAGTTCTGCATAAATCACATAGGTCGTCATGTTACAATTTAGTCAATAAAGGCCAACTACTGGAGCGAAACGGAATGCTTCGAAGCTCGTGTTTCGGCTGCACGAACTCCGAGAGGATTGTAAGAGACCTCATATGAAAGGTGGATTCACAACGATCGAGTGTGTCGAACGTCAGCCCACTAGCTCAAACTTAAGGGTTCCAAAGTTCTGCCGAAATCACAAACGTCGTCATGTTTCAATTTAGTTAATAAAGGCCTACTACTGGAGCGAAACGGAATGCTTCGATGCTCGTGTTTCAGCCGCACTACCTCCGAGAGGCTTGGAAGAGACCTCATCTGAAAGGTGGATTCAAAACGATCGAGTGTGTTGAATGTCAGTCTACTAGCTCAAACTTAAAGGTTCAAAAGTTCTGCTTAAATCACATAGGTCGTCATGTTACAATTTAGTCAATAAAGGCTTCCTACTGGAGCTAAACGGAATGATTCGACGCTCGTTTTTCGGCCGCACGATCTCCGAGAAGCTTGGAAAAGACGTCATCTGAAAGGTGGATTTAAAACGATCGAGTGATTCGAAGGTCAGCCTACTAGCTCAAACTTAAGGGTTCAAAAGTTCTGCCGAAATCACATAGGTCGTCATGTTACAATTTAGTCAATAAAAGACTACTACTGGAGCGAAACGGAATGCTTCGACGCTCGTGTTCCGGCCGGACGACCTCCGAGAGGCTTGGAAGAGACCTCATCTGAAAGGTGGATTCACAACGATCGAGTGTGTCGAACGTCAGCCCATAATCTCAAACTTAAGGGATCAAAAGTTCTGCCGAAATCACATAGGTCGTCATGTTACAATTTAGTCAATAAAATCCAACTACTGGAGCGAAACGGAATGCTTCGAAGCTCGTGTTTCGGCTGCACGAACTCCGAGAGGATTGGAAGAGACCTCATCTGAAAGGTGGATTCACAACAATCGAGTGCGTCGAAGTCAGCCCACAAGCTCAAACTTAAGGGTTCAAAAGTTCTGCCGAAATCACATAGGTCGTCATGTTACAAATTAGTCAATGTAGCCCTACTACTGGAGCGAAATGGAATGCTTCGACGCTCGTGTTTTCGGCCGCACGACCTCCGAGAGGCTTGGAAGAGACCTCATCTGAAAGGTGGATTCAAAACGATCGAGTGTGTCGAAAGTCAGTCTAATAGCTCAAACTTAAAGGTTCAAAAGTTCTGCCGAAATCACATAGGTCGTCATGTTACAATTTAGTCAATAAAGGCCTCCTACTGGAGCGAAACGGAATGCTTCGACGCTCGTGTTTCGGCCGCAGGACCTCCGAGAGGCTTGGAAAAGACGTCATCTGAAAGGTGGATTCACAACGATCGAGTGTGTCGAACGTCAGCCCACAAGCTCAAACTTAAGGGTTCAAAAGTTCTGCCGAAATCACATAGGTCGTCATGTTACAATTTAGTCAATAAAGGACTAGTACAGGAGCGAAACGGAATGCTTCGACGCTCGTGTTTCGGTCGCACGACCTACGAGAGGCTTGGAAGAGACCTCATCTGAAAGGTGGATTCCCAATGATCGAGTGTGTCGAACGTCAGCCCACAATCACAAACTTAAGGGTTCAAAAGTTCTGCCGAAATCATATCGGACGTCATGTTACAATTTAGTCAATAAAGGCCTACGACTGGAGCGAAACGGAATGCTTCGACGCTTGTGTTTTGGCCGCACGACCTCCGAGAGGCTTGAAAGAGACCTCATATGAAAGGTGGATTCACAACAATCGAGTGTGTCGAACGTCAGCCCACTAGCTCAAACTTAAGGGTTCAAAAGTTCTGCATAAATCACATAGGTCGTCATGTTACAATTTAGTCAATAAAGGCCAACTACTGGAGCGAAACGGAATGCTTCGAAGCTCGTGTTTCGGCTGCACGAACTCCGAGAGGATTGGAAGAGACATCATCTGAAAGGTGGATTCACAACGATCGAGTGTGTCGAAGGTCAGCCCACAAGCTCAAACTTAAGCGTTCAAAAGTTCTGCCGAAATCACATAGGTCGTCATGTTACAATTTAATCAATAAAGGACTAGTCCTGGAGCGAAACGGAATGCTTCGACGCTCGTGTTTCGGCCGCACGACCTACGAGAGGTTTGGAAGAGACCTCATCTGAAAGGTGGATTCCCAACGATCGAGTGTGTCGAACGTCAGCCCACTAGTTCAAACTTAAGGGTTCAAAAGTTCTGCATAAATCACATAGGTCGTCATGTTACAATTTAGTCAATAAAGGCCAACTACTGGAGCGAAACGGAATGCTTCGAAGCTCGTGTTTCGGCTGCACGACCTCCGAGAGGCTTGGAAGAGACCTCATCTGAAAGGTGGATTCAAAACGATCGAGTGTGTCGAAAGTCAGTCTATTAGCTCAAACTTAAAGGTTCAAAAGTTCTGCCGAAATCACATAGGTCGTCATGTTACAATTTAGTCAATAAAGGCCTCCTACTGGAGCGAAACGGAATGCTTCGACGCTCGTGTTTCGGCCGCAGGACCTCCGAGAGGCTTGGAAAATACGTCATCTGAAAGGTGGATTCACAACGATCGAGTGTGTCAAACGTCAGCCCACTAGTTCAAACTTAAGGGTTCAAAAGTTCTGCCGAAATCACATAGGTCGTCATGTTACAATTTAGTCAATATAGGCCTACTACTGGAGTGAAACGGAATGCTTCGACGCTCGTGTTTCGGCCGCACGACCTCCGAGAGGCTTGGAAGAGACCTCATCTGAAAGGTGGATTCAAAACGATCGAGTGTCATGAAGGTCAGCCTACGAGCTCAAACTTAAGGGTTCTAAAGTTCTGCCGAAATCACATAGGTCGACATGTTACAATTTAGTCAATAAAGGCCTACTACTGGAGCGAAACTGAATGCTTTGACAGTCGCCGCTCGGCCGCACGAACTCCGAGAGGATTGCAAGAGACCTCATCTGAAAGGTGGATTCAAAACGATCGAGTGTGTTGAATGTCAGTCTACAAGCTCAAACTTAAAGGTTCAAAAGTTCTGCCGAAATCACAAAGGTCATCATGTGACAATTTAGTCAATAAAGGCCTACTATTGGAGCGAAACGGAATGCTTCGAAGCTCGTGTTTCGGCTGCACGACCTCCGAGAGGCTTGGAAGAGACCTCATCTGAAAGGTGGATTCACAACGATCGAGTGTGTCGAACATCAGCCCACGAGCTCAAACTTAAGGGTTCAAAAGTTCTGCCGAAATCACATAGGTCGTCATGTTACAATTTAGTCAAAGGACTAGTCCTGGAGCGAAACGGAATGCTTCGACGCTCGTGTTTCGGCCGCACGACCTACGAGAGGTTTGGAAGAGACCTCATCTGAAAGGTGGATTCCCAACGATCGAGTGTGTCGAACGTCAGCCCACTAGTTCAAACTTAAGGGTTCAAAAGTTCTGCATAAATCACATAGGTCGTCATGTTACAATTTAGTCAATAAAGGCCAACTACTGGAGCGAAACGGAATGCTTCGAAGCTCGTGTTTCGGCTGCACGAACTCCGAGAGGATTGGAAGAGACATCATCTGAAAGGTGGATTCACAACGATTGAGTGTGTCGAAGGTCAGCCCTCTAGCTCAAACTTAAGGGATCAAAAGTTCTGCCGAAATCACATAGGTCGTCATGTTTCAATTTAGTCAATAAAGGCCTACTACTGGAGCGAAACGGAATGCTTCGACGCTCGTGTTTCAGCCGCACGACCTCCGAGAGGCTTGGAAGAGACCTCATCTGAAAGGTGGATTCAAAACGATCGAGTGTGTTGAATGTCAGTCTACTAGCTCAAACTTAAAGGTTCAAAAGTTCTGCCTAAATCACATAGGTCGTCATGTTACAATTTAGTCAATAAAGGCTTCCTACTGGAGCTAAACGGAATGATTCGACGCTCGTTTTTCGGCCGCACGATCTCCGAGAAGCTTGGAAAAGACGTCATCTGAAAGGTGGATTCAAAACGATCGAGTGTTTCGAAGGTCAGCCTACTAGCTCAAACTTAAGGGTTCAAAAGTTCTGACGAAATCACATAGGTCGTCATGTTACAATTTAGTCAATAAAGGACTACTACTGGAGCGAAACGGAATACTTCGACGCTCGTGTTCCGGCCGGACGACCTCCGAGAGGCTTGGAAGAGACCTCATCTGAAAGGTGGATTCACAACGATCGAGTGTGTCGAACGTCAGCCCATAATCTCAAACTTAAGGGATCAAAAGTTCTGCCGAAATCACATAGGTCGTCATGTTACAATTTAGTCAATAAAATCCAACTACTGGAGCGAAACGGAATGCTTCGAAGCTCGTGTTTCGGCTGCACGAACTCCGAGAGGATTGGAAGAGACCTCATCTGAAAGGTGGATTCACAACGATCGAGTGTGTCGAACGTCAGCCCACTAGCTCAAACTTAAGGTTTCAAAAGTTCTGCCGAAATCACATAGGTCGTCATGTTTTAATTTAGTCAATAAAGGCCTACTACTGGAGCGAAACGGAATGCTTCGACGCTCGTGTTTCAGCCGCACGACCTCCGAGAGGCTTGGAAGAGACCTCATTTGAAAGGTGGATTCAAAACGATCGAGTGCGTCGAAGTCAGCCCACAAGCTCAAACTTAAGGGTTCAAAAGTTCTGCCAAAATCACATAGGTCGTCATGTTACAAATTAGTCAATGTAGCCCTACTACTGGAGCGAAATGGAATGCTTCGACACTCGTGTTTTCGGCCGCACGACCTCCGAGAGGCTTGGAAGAGACCTCATCTGAAAGGTGGATTCAAAACGATCGAGTGTGTCGAAAGTCAGTCTATTAGCTCAAACTTAAAGGTTCAAAAGTTCTGCCGAAATCACATAGGTCGTCATGTTACAATTTAGTCAATAAAGGCCTCCTACTGGAGCGAAACGGAATGCTTCGACGCTCGTGTTTCGGCCGCAGGACCTCCGAGAGGCTTGGAAAAGACGTCATCTGAAAGGTGGATTCACAACGATCGAGTGTGTCAAACGTCAGCCCACTAGTTCAAACTTAAGGGTTCAAAAGTTCTGCCGAAATCACATAGGTCGTCATGTAACAATTTAGTCAATATAGGCCTCCTACTGGAGCGAAACGGAATTCTTCGACGCTCGTGTTTCGGCCGCACGACCTCCGAGAGGCTTGGAAGAGACCTCATCTGAAAGGTGGATTAAAAACGATCGAGTGTGTCGAATGTCAGTCTACTAGCTCAAACTTAAAGGTTCAAAAGTTCTGCCTAAATCACATAAGTCGTCATGTTACAATTTCGTCAATAAAGGCCTCCTACTGGAGCGAAACGGAATGCTTCGACGCTCGTGTTTCGGCCGCACGACCTCCGAGAAGCTTGGAAAAGACGTCATCTGAAAGGTGGATTCAAAACGATCGAGTGTCATGAAGGTCAGCCTACGAGCTCAAACTTAAGGGTTCTAAAGTTCTGCCGAAATCACATAGGTCGACATGTTACAATTTAGTCAATAAAGGCCTACTACTGGAGCGAAACGGAATGCTTCGAAGCTCGTGTTTCGGCTGCACGACCTCCGAGAGGCTTGGAAGAGACCTCATCTGAAAGGTGGATTCACAACGATCGAGTGTGTCGAACGTCAGCCCACAAGCTCAAACTTAAGGGTTCAAAAGTTCTGCCGAAATCACATAGGTCGTCATGTTACAATTTGGTCAATAAAGGACTAGTACTGGAGCGAAACGGAATGCTTCGACGCTCGTGTTTCGGTCGCACGACCTACGAGAGGCTTGGAAGAGACCTCATCTGAAAGGTGGATTCACAACGATCAAGTGTGTCGAACGTCAGCCCACAAGCTCAAACTTAAGGGTTCAAAAGTTCTGCCGAAATCACATAGGTCGTCATGTTACAATTTAGTCAATAAAGGACTAGTACTGGAGCGAAACGGAATGCTTCGACGCTCGTGTTTCGGTCGCACGACCTACGAGAGGCTTGGAAGAGACCTCATCTGAAAGGTGGATTCACAACGATCGAGTGTGTCGAACGTCAGCCCACAATCTCAAACTTAAGGGTTCAAAAGTTCTGTCGAAATCATATCGGTCGTCATGTTACAATTTAGTCAATAAAGGCCTACGACTGGAGCGAAACGGAATGCTTCGACGCTCGTGTTTTGGCCGCACGACCTACGAGAGGTTTGGAAGAGACCTCATCTGAAAGGTGGATTCCCAACGATCGAGTGTGTCGAACGTCAGCCCACTAGTTCAAACTTAAGGGTTCAAAAGTTCTGCAAAAATCACATAGGTCGTCATGTTACAATTTAGTCAATAAAGGCCAACTACTGGAGCGAAACGGAATGCTTCGAAGCTCGTGTTTCGGCTACACGAACTCCGAGAGGATTGGAAGAGACATCATCTGAAAGGTGGATTCACAACGATCGAGTGTGTCGAAGGTCAGCCCACTAGCTCAAACTTAAGGGAACAAAAGTTCTGCCGAAATCACATAGGTCGTCATGTTTCAATTTAGTCAATAAAGGCCTACTACTGGAGCGAAACGGAATGCTTCGACGCTCGTGTTTCAGCCGCACGAACTCCGAGAGGCTTGGAAGAGACCTCATCTGAAAGGTGGATTCAAAACGATCGAGTGTGTCAAATGTCAGTCTACTAGCTCAAACCTAAAGGTTCAAAAGTTCTGCCTAAATCACATATGTCGTCATGTTACAATTTAGTCAATAAAGGCTTACTACTGGAGCTAAACGGAATGGTTCGACGCTCGTGTTTCGGCCGCACGATCTCCGAGAAGCTTGGAAAAGACGTCATCTGAAAGGTGGATTCAAAACGATCGAGTGTTTCGAAGGTCAGCCTACTAGCTCAAACTTAAGCGTTCTAAAGTTCTGCCGAAATCACATAGGTCGACATGTTACAATTTAGTCAATAAAGGCCTACCATTGGAGCGAAACGGAATGCTTCGAAGCTCGGGTTTCGGCTGCACGAACTCCGAGAGGATTGGAGGAGACCTCATCTGAAAGGTGGATTCACAACGATCAAGTGTGTCGAACGTCAGCCCACTAGCTCAAACTTAACGGTTCAAAATCTCAGCCGAAATCATATCGGTTGTCATGTTACAATTTAGTCAATAAAGGCCTAAGACTGGAGCGAAACGGAATGCTTCGGCGCTTGTGTTTCGTCCGCACGACCTCCGAGAGACATGGAAGAGAACTCATCTGAAAGGTGGATTCACAACGATCGAGTGTGTCGAACGTCAGCCCACTAGCTCAAACTTAAGAGTTCAAAAGTTCTGCCGAAATCACATAGGTCGTCATGTTTCAATTTAGTCAATAAAGGCCTACAACTGGAGCGAAACGGAATGCTTCGACGCTCGTGTTTCAGCCGCACGGCCTCCGAGAGGCTTGGAAGAGACCTCATCTGAAAGGTGGATTCAAAACGATCGAGTGTGTCGAATGTCAGTCTACTAGCTCAAACTTAAGGGTTCTAAAGTTCTGCCGAAATCACATAGGTCGACATGTTACAATTTAGTCAATAAAGGCCTACTATTGGAGCGAAACGGAATGCTTCGACGCTCGTGTTTCGGCCGCACGACCTCCGAGAAGCTTGGAAAAGACGTTATCTGAAAGGTGGATTCAAAACGATCGAGTGTCTCGAAGGTCAGCCTACTAGCTCAAACTTAAGGGTTCTAAAGTTCTGCCGAAATCACATAGGTCGACATGTTACAATTTAGTCAATAAAGGCCTACTACTGGAGCGAAACTGAATGCTTTGACAGTCGCCGCTCGGCCGCACGAACTCCGAGAGGATTGCAAGAGACCTCATCTGAAAGGTGGATTCAAAACGATCGAGTGTGTCGAATGTCAGTCTACAAGCTCAAACTTCAAGGTTCAAAAGTTCTGCCGAAATCACAAAGGTCATCATGTGACAATTTAGTCAAAAAAGGCCTACTCCTGGAGCGAAACGGAATGCTTCGAAGCTCGTGTTTCGGCTGCACGACCTCCGAGAGGCTTGGAAGAGACCTCATCTGAAAGGTGGATTCACAACGATCGAGTGTGTCGAACGTCAGCCCACAAGCTCAAACTTAAGGGTTCAAAAGTTCTGCCGAAATCACATAGGTCGTCATGTTACAATTTAGTCAATAAAGGACTAGTACTGGAGCGAAACGGAATGCTTCGACGCTCGTGTTTCGGTCGCACGACCTACGAGAGGCTTGGAAGAGACCTCATCTGAAAGGTGGATTCACAACGATCGAGTGTGTCGAACGTCAGCCCACAAGCTCAAACTTAAGGGTTCAAAAGTTCTGCCGAAATCACATAGGTCGTCATGTTACAATTTAGTCAATAAAGGACTAGTACTGGAGCGAAACGGAATGCTTCGACGCTCGTGTTTTGGTCGCACGACCTACGAGAGGCTTGGAAGAGACCTCATCTGAAAGGTGGATTCACAACGATCGAGTGTGTCGAACGTCAGCCCACAATCTCAAACTTAAGGGTTCAAAAGTTCTGCCGAAATCATATTGGTCGTCATGTTACAATTTAGTCAATAAAGGCCTACGACTGGAGCGAAACGGAATGCTTCGACGCTCGTGTTTCGGCCGCACGACCTACGAGAGGTTTGGAAGAGACCTCATCTGAAAGGTGGATTCCCAACGATCGAGTGTGTCGAACGTCAGCCCACTAGTTCAAACTTAAGGGTTCAAAGGTTCTGCCGAAATCACATAGGTCGTCATGTTACAATTTAGTCAAGAAAGGCCTACTATTGGAGCGAAACCGAATGCTTCGAAGCTCGTGTTTCGGCTGCACGAACTCCGAGAGAATTGGAAGAGACCTCATCTGAAAGGTGGATTCACAACGATCGAGTGTGTCAAACGTCAGCCCACTAGCTCAAACTTAAGGGTTCAAAAGTTCTGCCGAAATCACATAGGTCGTCATGTTTCAATTTAGTCAATAAAGGCCAACTACTGGAGCGAAACGGAATGCTACGACGCTCGTGTTTTAGCCGCACGACCTCCGAGAGGCTTGGAAGAGACCTCATCTGAAAGGTGGATTCACAACGATCGAGTGTGTCGAACGTCAGCCCACAAGCTCAAACTTAAGGGTTCAAAAGTTCTGCCGAAATCACATAGGTCGTCATGTTACAATTTAGTCAATAAAGGACTAGTAATGGAGCGAAACGGAATGCTTCGACGCTCGTGTTTCGGTCGCACGACTTACGAGAGGCTTGGAAGAGACCTCATCTGAAAGGTGGATTCAAAACGATCGAGTGTGTCGAATGTCAGTCTACTAGCTCAAACTTAAAGGTTCAAAAGTTCTGCCTAAATCACATAAGTCGTCATGTTACAATTTCGTCAATAAAGGCCTCCTACTGGAGCGAAACGGAAAGCTTCGACGCTCGTGTTTCGGCCGCACAACCTCCGAGAGGCTTGGAAGAGACCTCATCTGAAAGGTGGATTCACAACGATCGAGTGTGTCAAACGTCAGCCCACTAGTTCAAACTTAAGGGTTCAAAAGTTCTTCCGAAATCACATAGGTCGACATGTTACAATTTAGTCAATAAAGGCCTACTACTGGAGCGAAACTGAATGCTTTGACAGTCGCCGCTCGGCCGCACGAACTCCGAGAGGATTGCAAGAGACCTCATCTGAAAGGTGGATTCAAAACGATCGAGTGTGTCGAATGTCAGTCTACAAGCTCAAACTTAAAGGTTCAAAAGTTCTGCCGAAATCACATCGGTCGTCATGTTACAATTTAGACAATAAAGGCCTACTACTGGAGCGAAACGGAATGCTTCGACGCTCGTGTTTCAGCCGCACGACCTCCGAGAGGATTGGAAGAGACCTCATTTGAAAGGTGGATTCAAAACGATCGAGTGCGTCGAACGTCAGCCCACGAGCTCAAACTTAAGGGTTCAAAAGTTCTGCCGAAATCACATAGGTCGTCATGTTACAAATTAGTCAATGTAGGCCAACTACTGGAGCGAAATGGAATGCTTCGACGCTCGTGTTTTCGGCCGCACGACCTCCGAGAGGCTTGGAAAAGACCTCATCTGAAAGGTGGATTCAAAACGATCGAGTGTGTCGAATGTCAGTCTACTAGCTCAAACTTAAGGGTTCAAAAGTTCTGCCGAAATCACATAGGTCGTCATGTTACAATTTAGTCAATATAGGCCTACTACTGGAGCGAAATGGAATGCTTCGACGCTCGTGTTTTCGGCCGCACGACCTCCGAGAGGCTTGGAAAAGACCTCATCTGAAAGGTGGATTCAAAACGATCGAGTGTGTCGAATGTCAGTCTACTAGCTCAAACTTAAGGGTTCAAAAGTTCTGCCGAAATCACATAGGTCGTCATGTTACAATTTAGTCAATATAGGCCTACTACTGGAGCAAAATGGAATGCTTCGACGCTTGTGTTTCGGCCGCACGACCTCCGAGAGGCTTGGAAGAGACCTCATCTGAAAGGTGGATTCAAAACGATCGAGTGTGTTGAATGTCAGTCTACTAGCTCAAACTTAAGGGTTCAAAAGTTCTGCCGAAATCACATAGGTGGTCATGTTACAATTTAGTCAATAAAGGCCTTCTACTGGAGCGAAACTGAATGCTTTCACAGTCGCCGCTCGGCCGCACGAACTCCGAGAGGATTGCAAGAGACCTCATCTGAAAGGTGGATTCAAAACGATCGAGTGTGTCGAATGTCAGTCTACAAGCTCAAACTTAAAGGTTCAAAAGTTCTGCCGAAATCACATCGGTCGTCATGTTACAATTTAGACAATAAAGGCCTACTACTGGAGCGAAACGTAATGCTTCGATGCTCGTGCTTCGGCCGCACGACCTCCGAGAGGCTTGGAAGAGACCTCATCTGAAAGGTGGATTCACAACGATCGAGTGTGTCGAATGTCAGCCGACTAGCTCAAATTTAAGGGTTCAAAAGTTCTGCCGAAATCACAAAGGTCGTCATGTTACAATTTAGTCAATATAGGCCTACTACTGGAGCAAAACGGAATGCTTCGACGCTCGTGTTTCGGCCGCACGACCTCCGAGAGGCTTGGAAGAGACCTCATCTGAAAGATGGATTCACAACGATCGAGTGTGTCAAACGTCAGCCCACTAGTTCAAACTTAAGGGTTCAAAAGTTCTGCCTAAATCACATAGGTCGTCATGTTACAATTTAGTCAATAAAGGCCTACTACTGGAGCGAAACGGAATGCTTCGACGCTCGTGTTTCAGCCGCACGACCTCCGAGAGGATTGGAAGAGACCTCATCTGAAAGGTGGATTCACAACGATCGAGTGTGTCGAACGTCAGCCCACAAGCTCAAACTTAAGGGTTCAAAAGTTCTGCCGAAATCACATAGGTCGTCATGTTACAATTTAGTCAATAAAGGCCTATTACTGGAGCGAAACGGAATGCTTCGACGCTCGTGTTTCGGCCGCACGACCTCCGAGAGGCTTGGAAAAGATGTCATCTGAAAGGTGGCTTCAAAACGATCGAGTGTGTCGAATGTTTGCCTACTAGCTCAAACTTAAGGGTTCAAAAGTTCTGCCGAAATCACATAGGTCGTCATGTTTCAATTTAGTCAATAAAGGCTTCCTACTGGAGCTAAACGGAATGATTCGACGCTCGTGTTTCGGCCGCACGATCTCCGAGAAGCTTGGAAAAGACGTCATCTGAAAGGTGGATTCAAAACGATCGAGTGTTTCGAAGGTCAGCCTACTAGCTCAAACTTAAGGGTTCAAAAGTTCTGCCGAAATCACATAGGTCGTCATGTTACAATTTAGTCAATAAAGGACTACTACTGGAGCGAAACGGAATGCTTCGACGCTCGTGTTCCGGCCGGACGACCTCCGAGAGGCTTGGAAGAGACCTCATCTGAAAGGTGGATTCACAACGATCGACTGTGTCGAACGTCAGCCCATAATCTCCAACTTAAGGGTTCAAAAGTTCTGCCGAAATCACATAGGTCGTCATGTTTTAATTTAGTCAATAAAGGCCTACTACTGGAGCGAAACGGAATGCTTCGACGCTCGTGTTTCAGCCGCACGACCTCCGAGAGGCTTGGAAGAGACCTCATTTGAAAGGTGGATTCAAAACGATCGAGTGCGTCGAAGTCAGCCCACGAGCTCAAACTTAAGGGTTCAAAAGTTCTGCCGAAATCACATAGGTCGTCATGTTACAAATTAGTCAATGTAGGCCAACTACTGGAGCGAAATGGAATGCTTCGACGCTCGTGTTTTCGGCCGCACGACCTCCGAGAGGCTTGGAAAAGACCTCATCTGAAAGGTGGATTCAAAACGATCGAGTGTGTCGAATGTCAGTCTACTAGCTCAAACTTAAGGGTTCAAAAGTTCTGCCGAAATCACATAGGTCGTCATGTTACAATTTAGTCAATATAGGCCTACTACTGGAGCGAAATGGAATGCTTCGACGCTCGTGTTTTCGGCCGCACGACCTCCGAGAGGCTTGGAAAAGACCTCATCTGAAAGGTGGATTCAAAACGATCGAGTGTGTCGAATGTCAGTCTACTAGCTCAAACTTAAGGGTTCAAAAGTTCTGCCGAAATCACATAGGTCGTCATGTTACAATTTAGTCAATATAGGCCTACTACTGGAGCAAAATGGAATGCTTCGACGCTTGTGTTTCGGCCGCACGACCTCCGAGAGGCTTGGAAGAGACCTCATCTGAAAGGTGGATTCAAAACGATCGAGTGTGTTGAATGTCAGTCTACTAGCTCAAACTTAAGGGTTCAAAAGTTCTGCCGAAATCACATAGGTGGTCATGTTACAATTTAGTCAATAAAGGCCTTCTACTGGAGCGAAACTGAATGCTTTCACAGTCGCCGCTCGGCCGCACGAACTCCGAGAGGATTGCAAGAGACCTCATCTGAAAGGTGGATTCAAAACGATCGAGTGTGTCGAATGTCAGTCTACAAGCTCAAACTTAAAGGTTCAAAAGTTCTGCCGAAATCACATCGGTCGTCATGTTACAATTTAGACAATAAAGGCCTACTACTGGAGCGAAACGTAATGCTTCGATGCTCGTGCTTCGGCCGCACGACCTCCGAGAGGCTTGGAAGAGACCTCATCTGAAAGGTGGATTCACAACGATCGAGTGTGTCGAATGTCAGCCGACTAGCTCAAATTTAAGGGTTCAAAAGTTCTGCCGAAATCACAAAGGTCGTCATGTTACAATTTAGTCAATATAGGCCTACTACTGGAGCAAAACGGAATGCTTCGACGCTCGTGTTTCGGCCGCACGACCTCCGAGAGGCTTGGAAGAGACCTCATCTGAAAGATGGATTCACAACGATCGAGTGTGTCAAACGTCAGCCCACTAGTTCAAACTTAAGGGTTCAAAAGTTCTGCCTAAATCACATAGGTCGTCATGTTACAATTTAGTCAATAAAGGCCTACTACTGGAGCGAAACGGAATGCTTCGACGCTCGTGTTTCAGCCGCACGACCTCCGAGAGGATTGGAAGAGACCTCATCTGAAAGGTGGATTCACAACGATCGAGTGTGTCGAACGTCAGCCCACAAGCTCAAACTTAAGGGTTCAAAAGTTCTGCCGAAATCACATAGGTCGTCATGTTACAATTTAGTCAATAAAGGCCTATTACTGGAGCGAAACGGAATGCTTCGACGCTCGTGTTTCGGCCGCACGACCTCCGAGAGGCTTGGAAAAGATGTCATCTGAAAGGTGGCTTCAAAACGATCGAGTGTGTCGAATGTTTGCCTACTAGCTCAAACTTAAGGGTTCAAAAGTTCTGCCGAAATCACATAGGTCGTCATGTTTCAATTTAGTATATAAAGGCCTACTACTGGAACGAAACGGAATGCTTCGACGCTCGTGTTTCAGCCGCACGACCTCCGAGAGGCTTGGAAGAGACCTCATCTGAAAGGTGGATTCAAAACGATCGAGTGTGTTGAATGTCAGTCTACTAGCTCAAACTTAAAGGTTCAAAAGTTCTGCCTAAATCACATAGGTCGTCATGTTACAATTTAGTCAATAAAGGCTTCCTACTGGAGCTAAACGGAATGATTCGACGCTCGTGTTTCGGCCGCACGATCTCCGAGAAGCTTGGAAAAGACGTCATCTGAAAGGTGGATTCAAAACGATCGAGTGTTTCGAAGGTCAGCCTACTAGCTCAAACTTAAGGGTTCAAAAGTTCTGCCGAAATCACATAGGTCGTCATGTTACAATTTAGTCAATAAAGGACTACTACTGGAGCGAAACGGAATGCTTCGACGCTCGTGTTCCGGCCGGACGACCTCCGAGAGGCTTGGAAGAGACCTCATCTGAAAGGTGGATTCACAACGATCGACTGTGTCGAACGTCAGCCCATAATCTCCAACTTAAGGGTTCAAAAGTTCTGCCGAAATCACATAGGTCGTCATGTTTTAATTTAGTCAATAAAGGCCTACTACTGGAGCGAAACGGAATGCTTCGACGCTCGTGTTTCAGCCGCACGACCTCCGAGAGGCTTGGAAGAGACCTCATTTGAAAGGTGGATTCAAAACGATCGAGTGCGTCGAAGTCAGCCCACGAGCTCAAACTTAAGGGTTCAAAAGTTCTGCCGAAATCACATAGGTCGTCATGTTACAAATTAGTCAATGTCGGCCCACTACTGGAGCGAAATGGAATGCTTCGACGCTCGTGTTTTCGGCCGCACGACCTCCGAGAGGCTTGGAAGAGACCTCATCTGAAAGGTGGATTCAAAACGATCGAGTGTGTCGAATGTCAGTCTACTAGCTCAAACTTAAAGGTTCAAAAGTTCTGCCTAAATCACATAAGTCGTCATGTTACAATTTCGTCAATAAAGGCCTCCTACTGGAGCGAAACGGAATGCTTCGAAGCTCGTGTTTCGGCTGTACGAACTCCGAGAGGATTGGAAGAGACCTCATCTGAAAGGTGGATTCACAACGATCGAGTGTGTCGAATGTCAGTCTACAAGCTCAAACTTAAAGGTTCAAACGTTCTGCCGAAATCACATCGGTCGTCATGTTACAATTTAGACAATAAAGGCATACTACTGGAGCAAAACGTAATGCTTCGATGCTCGTGCTTCGGCCGCACGACCTCCGAGAGGCTTGGAAGAGACCTCATCTGAAAGGTGGATTCAAAACGATCGAGTGTGTCGAATGTCAGTCTACTAGCTCAAACTTAAAGGTTCAAAAGTTCTGCCTAAATCACAGAAGTCGTCATGTTACAATTTCGTCAATAAATGCCTCCTACTGGAGCGAAACGGAATGCTTCGACGCTCGTGTTTCGGCCGCACGACCTCCGAGAGGCTTGGAAGAGACCTCATCTGAAAGGTGGATTCACAACGATCGAGTGTGTCAAACGTCAGCCCACTAGTTCAAACTTAAGAGTTCAAAAGTTCTGCCGAAATCACATAGGTCGTCATGTTACAATTTAGTCAATATAGGCCTACTACTGGAGCGAAACGGAATGCTTCGACGGTCGTGTTTCGGCCGCACGACCTCCGAGAGGCTTGGAAGAGACCTCATCTGAAAGGTGGATTCAAAACGATCGAGTGTGTCGAATGTCAGTCTACTAGCTCAAACTTAAAGGTTCAAAAGTTCTGCCTAAATCACATAAGTCGTCATGTTACAATTTCGTCAATAAAGGCCTCCTACTGGAGCGAAACGGAATGCTTCGACGCTCGTGTTTCGGCCGCACGACCTCCGAGAGGCTTGGAAGAGACCTCATCTGAAAGGTGGATTCACAACGATCGAGTGTGTCAAACGTCAGCCCACTAGTTCAAACTTAAGGGTTCAAAAGTTCTGCCGAAATCACATAGGTCGACATGTTACAATTTAGTCAATAAAGGCCTACTACTGGAGCGAAACTGAATGCTTTGACAGTCGCCGCTCGGCCGCACGAACTCCGAGAGGATTGCAAGAGACCTCATCTGAAAGGTGGATTCAAAACGATCGAGTGTGTCGAATGTCAGTCTACAAGCTCAAACTTAAAGGTTCAAAAGTTCTGCCGAAATCACATAGGTCGTCATGTTTCAATTTAGTCAATAAAGGCCAACTACTGGAGCGAAACGGAATGGTTCGAAGCTCGTGTTTTGGCTGCACGAACTCCGAGAGGATTGGAAGAGACATCATCTGAAAGGTGGATTCACAACGATCGAGTGTGTCGAACGTCAGCCCACTAGCTCAAACTTAAGGGATCAAAAGTTCTGCCGAAATCACATAGGTCGTCATGTTTCAATTTCGTCAATAAAGGCCTACTACTGGAGCGAAACGGAATGATTCGACGCTCGTGTTTCGGCCGCACGATCTCCGAGAGGCTTGGAAGAGACCTCATCTGAAAGGTGGATTCACAACGATCGAGTGTGTCAAACGTCAGCCCACTAGTTCAAAATTAAGGGTTCAAAAGTTCTTCCGAAATCACATAGGTCGTCATGTTTCAATTTAGTCAATAAAGGCCTACGACTGGAGCGAAACGGAATGCTTCGACGCTCGTGTTTCAGCCGCACTACCTCCGAGAGGCTTGGAAGAGACCTCATCTGAAAGGTGGATTCAAAACGATCAAGTGTGTCGAATGTCAGCCTACTAGCTCAAACTTAAGGGTTCTAAAGTTCTGCCGAAATCACATAGGTCGACATGTTACAATTTAGTCAATAAAGGCCTACGACTGGAGCGAAACTGAATGCTTTGACAGTCGCCGCTCGGCCGCACGAACTCCGAGAGGATTGCAAGAGACCTCATCTGAAAGGTGGATTCAAAACGATTGAGTGTGTCGAATGTCAGTCTACTAGCTCAAACTTAAAGGTTCAAAAGTTCTGCCGAAATCACAAAGGTCATCATGTGACAATTTAGTCAATAAAGGCCTACTCCTGGAGCGAAACGGAATGCTTCGAAGCTCGTGTTTCGGCTGCACGACCTCCGAGAGGCTTGGAAGAGACCTCATCTGAAAGGTGGATTCACAACGATCGAGTGTGTCAAACGTCAGCCCACTAGCTCAAACTTAAGGGTTCAAAAGTTCTGCCGAAATCACATAGGTCGTCATGTTTCAATTTAGTCAATAAAGGCCAACTACTGGAGTGAAACGGAATGCTTCGACGCTCGTGTTTCAGCCGCACGACCTCCGAAAGGCTTGGAAGAGACCTCTTCTGAAAGGTGGATTCACAACGATCGAGTGTGTCAAACGTCAGCCCACTAGCTCAAACTTAAGGGTTCAAAAGTTCTGCCGAAATCACATAAGTCGTCATGTTACAATTTCGTCAATAAAGGCCTCCTACTGGAGCGAAACGGAATGCTTCGAAGCTCGTGTTTCGGCTGTACGAACTCCGAGAGGATTGGAAGAGACCTCATCTGAAAGGTGGATTCACAACGATCGAGTGTGTCGAATGTCAGTCTACAAGCTCAAACTTAAAGGTTCAAACGTTCTGCCGAAATCACATCGGTCGTCATGTTACAATTTAGACAATAAAGGCCTACTACTGGAGCGAAACGTAATGCTTCGATGCTCGTGCTTCGGCCGCACGACCTCCGAGAGGCTTGGAAGAGACCTCATCTGAAAGGTGGATTCAAAACGATCAAGTGTGTCGAATGTCAGCCTACTAGCTCAAACTTAAAGGTTCAAAAGTTCTGCCTAAATCACATAGGTCGTCATGTTACAATTTAGTCAATAAAGGCTTCCTACTGGAGCTAAACGGAATGATTCGACGCTCGTGTTTCGGCCGCACGATCTCCGAGAAGCTTGGAAAAGACGTCATCTGAAAGGTGGATACAAAACGATCGAGTGTTTCGAAGGTCAGCCTACTAGCTAAAACTTAAGGGTTCAAAAGTTCTGCCGAAATCACATAGGTCGTCATGTTACAATTTAGTCAATAAAGGACTACTACTGGAGCGAAACGGAACGCTTCGACACTCGTGTTCCGGCCGGACGACCTCCGAGAGGCTTGGAAGAGACCTCATTTGAAAGGTGGATTCAAAACGATCGAGTGTGTCGAAAGTCAGTCTATTAGCTCAAACTTAAAGGTTCAAAAGTTCTGCCGAAATCACATAGGTCGTCATGTTACAATTTAGTCAATAAAGGCCTCCTACTGGAGCGAAACGGAATGCTTCGACGCTCGTGTTTCGGCCGCAGGACCTCCGAGAGGCTTGGAAAAGACGTCATCTGAAAGGTGGATTCACAACGATCGAGTGTGTCAAACGTCAGCCCACTAGTTCAAACTTAAGAGTTCAAAAGTTTTGCCGAAATCACATAGGTCGTCATGTTACAATTTAGTCAATATAGGCCTACTACTGGAGCGAAACGGAATGCTTCGACGGTCGTGTTTCGGCCGCACGACCTCCGAGAGGCTTGGAAGAGACCTCATCTGAAAGGTGGATTCAAAACGATCGAGTGTGTCGAATGTCAGTCTACTAGCTCAAACTTAAAGGTTCAAAAGTTCTGCCTAAATCACAAAAGTCGTCATGTTTCAATTTAGTCAATAAAGGCCTACTACTGGAGCGAAACGGAAGGTTTCGACGCTCGTGTTTGAGCCGCACGACCTCCGGGAGGCTTAAGAGACCTCATCTGAAAGGTGGATTCACAACGATCGAGTGTGTCGAACGTCAGCCCACAAGCTCAAACTTAAGGGTTCAAAAGTTCTGCCGAAATCACATAGGTCGTCATGTTACAATTTAGTCAATAAAGGCCAACTACTGGAGCGAAACGGAATGGTTCGAAGCTCGTGTTTTGGCTGCACGAACTCCGAGAGGATTGGAAGAGACATCATCTGAAAGGTGGATTCACAACGATCGAGTGTCTCGAACGTCAGCCCACTAGCTCAAACTTAAGGGATCAAAAGTTCTGCCGAAATCACATAGGTCGTCATGTTTCAATTTCGTCAATAAAGGCCTACTACTGGAGCGAAACGGAATGATTCGACGCTCGTGTTTCGGCCGCACGATCTCCGAGAGGCTTGGAAGAGACCTCATCTGAAAGGTGGATTCACAACGATCGAGTGTGTCAAACGTCAGCCCACTAGTTCAAAATTAAGGGTTCAAAAGTTCTTCCGAAATCACATAGGTCGTCATGTTTCAATTTAGTCAATAAAGGCCTACTACTGGAGCGAAACGGAATGCTTCGACGCTCGTGTTTCAGCCGCACGACCTCCGAGAGGCTTGGAAGAGACCTCATCTGAAAGGTGGATTCAAAACGATCAAGTGTGTCGAATGTCAGCCTACTAGCTCAAACTTAAGGGTTCTAAAGTTCTGCCGAAATCACATAGGTCGACATGTTACAATTTAGTCAATAAAGGCCTACGACTGGAGCGAAACTGAATGCTTTGACAGTCGCCGCTCGGCCGCACGAACTCCGAGAGGATTGCAAGAGACCTCATCTGAAAGGTGGATTCAAAACGATCGAGTGTGTCGAATGTCAGTCTACTAGCTCAAAATTAAAGGTTCAAAAGTTCTGCCGAAATCACAAAGGTCATCATGTGACAATTTAGTCAATAAAGGCCTACTCCTGGAGCGAAACGGAATGCTTCGAAGCTCGTGTTTCGGCTGCACGACCTCCGAGAGGCTTGGAAGAGACCTCATCTGAAAGGTGGATTCACAACGATCGATTGTGTCAAACGTCAGCCCACTAGCTCAAACTTAAGGGTTCAAAAGTTCTGCCGAAATCACATAGGTCGTCATGTTTCAATTTAGTCAATAAAGGCCAACTACTGGAGCGAAACGGAATGCTTCGACGCTCGTGTTTCAGCCGCACGACCTCCGACAGGCTTGGAAGAGACCTCATCTGAAAGGTGGTTTCACAACGATCGAGTGTGTCGAACGTCAGCCCACAAGCTCAAACTTAAGGGTTCAAAAGTTCTGCCGAAATCACATAGGTCGTCATGTTACAATTTAGTCAATAAAGGACTAGTACTGGAGCGAAACGGAATGCTTCGACGCTCGTGTTTCGGTCGCATGACTTACGAGAGGCTTGGAAGAGACCTCATCTGAAAGGTGGATTCACAACGATCGAGTGTGTCGAACGTCAGCCCACAATCTCAAACTTAAGGGTTCAAAAGTTCTGCCGAAATCATATCGGTCGTCATGTTACAATTTAGTCAATAAAGGCCTACGACTGGAGCGAAACGGAATGCTTCGACGCTTGTGTTTCGGCCGCACGACCTCAGAGAGGCTTGGAAGAGACCTCATCTGAAAGGTGGATTCACAACGATCGAGTGTGTCGAATGTCAGCCCACAATCTCAAACTTAAGGGCTCAAAGGTTCTGCCGAAATCACATAGGTCGTCATGTTACAATTTAGTCAAGAAAGGCCTACTACTGGAGCGAAACGGAATGCTTCGACGCTCGTGTTTCAGCCGCACGACCTCCGAGAGGCTTGGAAGAGACCTCATTTGAAAGGTGGATTCAAAACGATCGAGTGTGTCGAAAGTCAGTCTATTAGCTCAAACTTAAAGGTTCAAAAGTTCTGCCGAAATCACATAGGTCGTCATGTTACAATTTAGTCAATAAAGGCCTCCTACTGGAGCGAAACGGAATGCTTCGACGCTCGTGTTTCGGCCGCAGGACCTCCGAGAGGCTTGGAAAAGACGTCATCTGAAAGGTGGATTCACAACGATCGAGTGTGTCAAACGTCAGCCCACTAGTTCAAACTTAAGGGTTCAAAAGTTCTGCCGAAATCACATAGGTTGTCATGTTACAATTTAGTCAATATAGGCCTACTACTGGAGCGAAACGGAATGCTTCGACGGTCGTGTTTCGGCCGCACGACCTCCGAGAGGCTTGGAAGAGACCGCATCTGAAAGGTGGATTCAAAACGATCGAGTGTGTCGAATGTCAGTTTACTAGCTCAAACTTAAAGGTTCAAAAGTTCTGCCTAAATCACATAAGTCGTCATGTTACAATTTCGTCAATGAAGGCCTCCTACTGGAGCGAAACGGAATGCTTCGACGGTCGTGTTTCGGCCGCACGACCTCCGAGAGGCTTGGAAGAGACCTCATCTGAAAGGTGGATTCAAAACGATCGAGTGTGTCGAATGTCAGTCTACTAGCTCAAACTTAAAGGTTCAAAAGTTCTGCCTAAATCACATAAGTCGTCATGTTACAATTTCGTCAATGAAGGCCTCCTACTGGAGCGAAACGGAATGCTTCGACGCTCGTGTTTCAGCCGCACGACCTCCGAGAGGCTTGGAAGAGACCTCATCTGAAAGGTGGATTCACAACGATCGAGTGTGTCAAACGTCAGCCCACTAGTTCAAACTTAAGGGTTCAAAAGTTCTGCCGAAATCACATAGGTCGACATGTTACAATTTAGTCAATAAAGGCCTACTACTGGAGCGAAACTGAATGCTTTGACAGTCGCCGCTCGGCCGCACGAACTCCGAGAGGATTGCAAGAGACCTCATCTGAAAGGTGGTTTCAAAACGATCGAGTGTGTCGAATGTCAGTCTACAAGCTCAAACTTAAAGGTGCAAAAGTTCTGCCGAAATCACAAAGGTCATCATGTGACAATTTAGTCAATAAAGGCCTACTCCTGGAGCGAAACGGAATGCTTCGAAGCTCGTGTTTGAGCCGCACGACCTCCGAGAGGCTTGGAAGAGACCTCATCTGAAAGGTGGATTGACAACAATCGAGTGTGTCGAACGTCAGCCCACAAGCTCAAACTTAAGGGTTCAAAAGTTCTGCCGAAATCACATAGGTCGACATGTTTCAATTTAGTCAATAAAGGCCTACTACTGGAGCGAAACGGAAGGCTTCGACGCTCGTGTTTGAGCCGCACGACCTCCGAGAGGCTTGGAAGAGACCTCATCTGAAAGGTGGATTCACAACGATCGAGTGTGTCGAACGTCAGCCCACAAGCTCAAACTTAAGGGTTCAAAAGTTCTGCCGAAATCACATAGGTCGTCATGTTACAATTTAGTCAATAAAGGCCAACTACTGGAGCGAAACGGAATGGTTCGAAGCTCGTGTTTTGGCTGCACGAACTCCGAGAGGATTGGAAGAGACATCATCTGAAAGGTGGATTCACAACGATCGAGTGTGTCGAACGTCAGCCCACTAGCTCAAACTTAAGGGATCAAAAGTTCTGCCGAAATCACATAGGTCGTCATGGTTCAATTTCGTCAATAAAGGCCTACTACTGGAGCGAAACGGAATGATTCGACGCTCGTGTTTCGGCCGCACGACTTCCGAGAGGCTTGGAAGAGACCTCATCTGAAAGGTGGATTCACAACGATCGAGTGTGTCAAACGTCAGCCCACTAGTTCAAAATTAAGGGTTCAAAAGTTCTTCCGAAATCACATAGGTCGTCATGTTTCAATTTAGTCAATAAAGGCCTACTACTGGAGCGAAACGGAATGCTTCGACGCTCGTGTTTCAGCCGCATGACCTCCGAGAGGCTTGCAAGAGACCTCATCTGAAAGGTGGATTCAAAACGATCAAGTGTGTCGAATGTCAGCCTACTAGCTCAAACTTAAGGGTTCTAAAGTTCTGCCGAAATCACAAAGGTCGACATGTTACAATTTAGTCAATAAAGGCCTACGACTGGAGCGAAACTGAATGCTTTGACAGTCGCCGCTCGGCCGCACGAACTCCGAGAGGATTGCAAGAGACCTCATCTGAAAGGTGGATTCAAAAGGATCGAGTGTGTCGAATGTCAGTCTACTAGCTCAAACTTAAAGGTTCAAAAGTTCTGCCGAAATCACAAAGGTCATCATGTGACAATTTAGTCAATAAAGGCCTACTCCTGGAGCGAAACGGAATGCTTCGAAGCTCGTGTTTCGGCTGCACGACCTCCGAGAGGCTTGGAAGAGACCTCATCTGAAAGGTGGATTCACAACGATCGAGTGTGTCAAACGTCAGCCCACTAGCTCAAACTTAAGGGTTCAAAAGTTCTGCCGAAATCACATAGGTCGTCATGTTTCAATTTAGTCAATAAAGGCCAACTACTGGAGCGAAACGGAATGCTTCGACGCTCGTGTTTCAGCCGCACGACCTCCGAGAGGCTTGGAAGAGACCTCATCTGAAAGGTGGTTTCACAACGATCGAGTGTGTCGAACGTCAGCCCACAATCTCAAACTTAAGGGTTCAAAAGTTCTGCCGAAATCATATCGGTCGTCATGTTACAATTTAGTCAATAAAGGCCTACGACTGGAGCGAAACGGAATGCTTCGACGCTTGTGTTTCGGCCTCACGACCTCAGAGAGGCTTGGAAGAGACCTCATCTGAAAGGTGGATTCACAACGATCGAGTGTGTCGAATGTCAGCCCACAATCTCAAACTTAAGGGTTCAAAGGTTCTGCCGAAATCACATAGGTCGTCATGTTACAATTTAGTCAAGAAAGGCCTACTATTGGAGCGAAACCGAATGCTTCGAAGCTCGTGTTTCGGCTGCACGAACTCCGAGAGGATTGGAAGAGACCTCATCTGAAAGGTGGATTCACAACGATCGAGTGTGTCGAACGTCAGCCCACAAGCTAGAACTTAAGGGTTCAAAAGTTCTGCCGAAATCACATAGGTCGTCATGTTACAATTTAGTCAATAAAGGACTAGTAATGGAGCGAAACGGAATGCTTCGACGCTCGTGTTTCGGTCGCACGACTTACGAGAGGCTTGGAAGAGACCTTATCTGAAAGGTGGATTCACAACGATCGAGTGTCTCGAACGTCAGCCCACAATCTCAAACTTAAGGGTTCAAAAGTTCTGCCGAAATCATATCGGTCGTCATGTTACAATTTAGTCAATAAAGGCCTACGACTGGAGCGAAACGGAATGCTTCGGCGCTTGTGTTTCGGCCGCACGACCTCCGAGAGGCTTGGAAGAGACCTCATCTGAAAGGTGGATTCGAACGATCGAGTGTGTCGAACGTCAGCCCATAATCTCAAACTTAAGGGTTCAAAAGTTCTGCCGAAATCACATAGGTCGTCATGTTTTAATTTAGTCAATAAAGGCCTACTACTGGAGCGAAACGGAATGCTTCGACGCTCGTGTTTCAGCCGCACGACCTTCGAGAGGCTTGGAAGAGACCTCATTTGAAAGGTGGATTCAAAACGATCGAGTGTGTCGAAAGTCAGTCTATTAGCTCAAACTTAAAGGTTCAAAAGTTCTGCCGAAATCACATAGGTCGTCATGTTAAAATTTAGTCAATAAAGGCCTCCTACTGGAGCGAAACGGAATGCTTCGACGCTCGTGTTTCGGCCGCAGGACCTCCGAGAGGCTTGGAAAAGACGTCATCTGAAAGGTGGATTCACAACGATCGAGTGTGTCAAACGTCAGCCCACTAGTTCAAACTTAAGGGTTCAAAGGTTCTGCCGAAATCACATAGGTCGTCATGTTACAATTTAGTCAATATAGGCCTACTACTGGAGCGAAACGGAATGCTTCGACGGTCGTGTTTCGGCCGCACGACCTCCGAGAGGCTTGGAAGAGACCTCATCTGAAAGGTGGATTCAAAACGATCGAGTGTGTCGAATGTCAGTCTACTAGCTCAAACTTAAAGGTTCAAAAGTTCTGCCTAAATCACATAAGTCGTCATGTTACAATTTCGTCAATAAAGGCCTCCTACTGGAGCGAAACGGAATGCTTCGACGCTCGTGTTTCGGCCGCACGACCTCCGAGAGGCTTGGAAGAGACCTCATCTGAAAGGTGGATTCACAACGATTGAGTGTGTCAAACGTCAGCCCACTAGTTCAAACTTAAGGGTTCAAAAGTTCTGCCGAAATCACATAGGTCGACATGTTACAATTTAGTCAATAAAGGCCTACTACTGGAGCGAAACTGAATGCTTTGACAGTCGCCGCTCGGCCGCACGAACTCCGAGAGGATTGCAAGAGACCTCATCTGAAAGGTGGATTCAAAACGATCGAGTGTGTCGAATGTCAGTCTACAAGCTCAAACTTAAAGGTTCAAAAGTTCTGCCGAAATCACAAAGGTCATCATGTGACAATTTAGTCAATAAAGGCCTACTCCTGGAGCGAAACGGAATGCTTCGAAGCTCGTGTTTCGGCTGCACGACCTCCGAGAGGCTTGGAAGAGACCTCATCTGAAAGGTGGATTCACAACAATCGAGTGTGTCGAACGTCAGCCCACAATCTCAAACTTAAGGGTTCAAAAGTTCTGCCGAAATCACATAGGTCGTCATGTTTCAATTTAGTCAATAAAGGCCAACTACTGGAGCGAAACGGAAGGCTTCGACGCTCGTGTTTGAGCCGCACGACCTCCGAGAGGCTTGGAAGAGACCTCATCTGAAAGGTGGATTCACAACGATCGAGTGTGTCGAACGTCAGCCCACAAGCTCAAACTTAAGGGTTCAAAAGTTCTGCCGAAATCACAAAGGTCGTCATGTTACAATTTAGTCAATAAAGGCCAACTACTGGAGCGAAACGGAATGGTTCGAAGCTCGTGTTTTGGCTGCACGAACTCCGAGAGGATTGGAAGAGACATCATCTGAAAGGTTGATTCACAACGATCGAGTGTGTCGAACGTCAGCCCACTAGCTCAAACTTAAGGGATCAAACGTTCTGCCGAAATCACATAGGTCGTCATGTTTCAATTTCGTCAATAAAGGCCTACTACTGGAGCGAAACGGAATGATTCGACGCTCGTGTTTCGGCCGCACGACCTCCGAGAGGCTTGGAAGAGATCTCATCTGAAAGGTGGATTCACAATGATCGAGTGTGTCAAACGTCAGCCCACTAGTTCAAAATTAAGGGTTCAAAAGTTCTTCCGAAATCACATAGGTCGTCATGTTTCAATTTAGTCAATAAAGGCCTACTACTGGAGCAAAACGGAATGCTTCGACGCTCGTGTTTCAGCCGCACGACCTCCGAGAGGCTTGGAAGAGACCTCATCTGAAAGGTGGATTCAAAACGATCGAGTGTGTCGAATGTCAGCCTACTAGCTCAAACTTAAGGGTTCTAAAGTTCTGCCGAAATCACATAGGTCGACATGTTACAATTTAGTCAATAAAGGCCTACGACTGGAGCGAAACTGAATGCTTTGACAGTCGCCGCTCGGCCGCACGAACTCCGAGAGGATTGCAAGAGACCTCATTTGAAAGGTGGATTCAAAACGATCGAGTGTGTCGAATGTCAGTCTACTAGCTCAAACTTAAAGGTTCAAAAGTTTTGCTGAAATCACAAAGGTCATCATGTGACAATTTAGTCAATAAAGGCCTACTCCTGGAGCGAAACGGAATGCTTCGAAGCTTGTGTTTCGGCTGCACGACCTCCGAGAGGCTTGGAAGAGACCTCATCTGAAAGGTGGTTTCACAACGATCGAGTGTGTCGAACGTCAGCCCACAAGCTCAAACTTAAGGGTTCAAAAGTTCTGCCGAAATCACATAGGTCGTCATGTTACAATTTAGTCAATAAAGGACTAGTACTGGAGCGAAACGGAATGCTTCGACGCTCGTGTTTCGGTCGCACGACTTACGAGAGGCTTGGAAGAGACCTCATCTGAAAGGTGGATTCACAACGATCGAGTGTGTCGAACGTCAGCCCACAATCTCAAACTTAAGGGTTCAAAAGTTCTGCCGAAATCATATCGGTCGTCATGTTACAATTTAGTCAATAAAGGCCTACGACTGGAGCGAAACGGAATGCTTCGACGCTTGTGTTTCGGCCGCACGACCTCAGAGAGCCTTGGAAGAGACCTCATCTGAAAGGTGGATTCACAACGATCGAGTGTGTCGAATGTCAGCCCACAATCTCAAACTTAAGGGTTCAAAGGTTCTGCCGAAATCACATAGGTCGTCATGTTACAATTTAGTCAAGAAAGGCCTACTATTGGAGCGAAACCGAATGCTTCGAAGCTCGTGTTTTGGCTGCACGAACTCCGAGAGGATTGGAAGAGACCTCATCTGAAAGGTGGATTCACAACGATCGAGTGTGTCAAACGTCAGCCCACTAGGTCAAACTTAAGGGTTCAAAAGTTCTGCCGAAATCACATAGGTCGTCATGTTTCAATTTAGTCAATAAAGGCCAACTACTGGAGCGAAACGGAATGCTACGACGCTCGTGTTTCAGCCGTACGACCTCCGAGAGGCTTGGAAGAGACCTCATCTGAAAGGTGGATTCACAACGATCGAGTGTGTCGAACGTCAGCCCACAAGCTCAAACTTAAGGGTTCAAAAGTTCTGCCGAAATCACATAGGTCGTCATGTTACAATTTAGTCAATAAAGGACTAGTAATGGAGCGAAACGGAATGCTTCGACGCTTGTGTTTCGGCCGCACGACCTCCGAGAGGCTTGGAAGAGACCTCATCTGAAAGGTGGATTCACAACGATCGAGTGTGTCGAACGTCAGCCCATAATCTCAAACTTAAGGGATCAAAAGTTCTGCCGAAATCACATAGGTCGTCATGTTACAATTTAGTCAAGAAAGGCCAACTACTGGAGCGAAACGGAACGCTTCGAAGCTCGTGTTTCGGCTGCACGAACTCCGAGAGGATTGGAAGAGACCTCATCTGAAAGGTGGATTCACAACGATCGAGTGTGTCGAACGTCAGCCCACTAGCTCAAACTTAAGGGTTCCAAAGTTCTGCCGAAATCACAAAAGTCGTCATGTTTCAATTTAGTCAATAAAGGCCTCCTACTGGAGCGAAACGGAATGCTTCGACGCTCGTGTTTCGGCCGCAGGACCTCCGAGAGGCTTGGAAAAGACGTCATCTGAAAGGTGGATTCACAACGATCGAGTATGTCAAACGTCAGCCGACTAGTTCAAACTTAAGGGTTCAAAAGTTCTGCCGAAATCACATAGGTCGACATGTTACAATTTAGTCAATAAAGGCCTACTACTGGAGCGAAACTGAATGCTTTGACAGTCGCCGCTCGGCCGCACGAACTCCGAGAGGATTGCAAGAGACCTCATATGAAAGGTGGATTCAAAACGATCGAGTGTGTCGAATGTCAGTCTACAACTCAAACTTAAAGGTTCAAAAGTTCTGCCGAAATCACATAGGTCGTCATGTTACAATTTAGTCAAGAAAGTTCAACTACTGGAGCGAAACTAAATGCTTCGAAGCTCGTGTTTCGGCTGCACGAACTCCGAGAGGATTGGAAGAGACCTCATCTGAAAGGTGGATTCACAACCATCGAGTGTCATGAAGGTCAGCCTACGAGCTCAAACTTAAGGGTTCTAAAGTTCTGCCGAAATCACATAGGTCGACATGTTACAATTTAGTCAATAAAGGCCAACTACTGGAGCGAAACGGAATGCTTCGAAGCTCGTGTTTCGGCTGCACGAACTCCGAGAGGATTGGAAGAGACCTCATCTGAAAGGTGGATTCACAACGATCGAGTGTGTCGAACGTCAGCCCACAATCTCAAACTTAAGGGTTCAAAAGTTCTGCCGAAATCACATAGGTCGTCATGTTTCAATTTAGTCAATAAAGGCCTACTACTGGAGCGAAACGGAATGATTCGACGCTCGTGTTTCGGCCGCACGACCTCCGAGAGGCTTGGAAGAGACCTCATCTGAAAGGTGGATTCACAACGATCGAGTGTGTCAAACGTCAGCCCACTAGTTCAAAATTAAGGGTTCAAAAGTTCTTCCGAAATCACATAGGTCGTCATGTTTCAATTTAGTCAATAAAGGCCTCCTACTGGAGCGAAACGGAATGCTTCGAAGCTCGTGTTTCGGCTGCACGACCTCCGAGAGGCTTGGAAGAGACCTCATCTGAAAGGTGGATTCACAACGATCGAGTGTGTCAAACGTCAGCCCACTAGTTCAAACTTAAGGGTTCAAAAGTTCTGCCGAAATCACATAGGTCGACATGTTACAATTTAGTCAATAAAGGCCTACTACTGGAGCGAAACTGAATGCTTTGACAGTCGCCGCTCGGCCGCACGAACTCCGAGAGGATTGCAAGAGACCTCATCTGAAAGGTGGATTCAAAACGATCGAGTGTGTCGAATGTCAGTCTACAACTCAAACTTAAAGGTTCAAAAGTTCTGCCGAAATCACATAGGTCGTCATGTTACAATTTAGTCAAGAAAGGCCAACTACTGGAGCGAAACGGAATGCTTCGAAGCTCGTGTTTCGGCTGCACGAAATCCGAGAGGATTGGAAAAGACGTCATCTGAAAGGTGGATTCACAACGATCGAGTATGTCAAACGTCAGCCCACTAGTTCAAACTTAAGGGTTCAAAAGTTCTGCCGAAATCACATAGGTCGACATGTTACAATTTAGTCAATAAAGGCCTACTACTGGAGCGAAACTGAATGCTTTGACAGTCGCCGCTCGGCCGCACGAACTCCGAGAGGATTGCAAGAGACCTCATATGAAAGGTGGATTCAAAACGATCGAGTGTGTCGAATGTCAGTCTACAACTCAAACTTAAAGGTTCAAAAGTTCTGCCGAAATCACATAGGTCGTCATGTTACAATTTAGTCAAGAAAGTTCAACTACTGGAGCGAAACTAAATGCTTCGAAGCTCGTGTTTCGGCTGCACGAACTCCGAGAGGATTGGAAGAGACCTCATCTGAAAGGTGGATTCACAACGATCGAGTGTCATGAAGGTCAGCCTACGAGCTCAAACTTAAGGGTTCTAAAGTTCTGCCGAAATCACATAGGTCGACATGTTACAATTTAGTCAATAAAGGCCAACTACTGGAGCGAAACGGAATGCTTCGAAGCTCGTGTTTCGGCTGCACGAACTCCGAGAGGATTGGAAGAGACCTCATCTGAAAGGTGGATTCACAACGATCGAGTGTGTCGAACGTCAGCCCACAATCTCAAACTTAAGGGTTCAAAAGTTCTGCCGAAATCACATAGGTCGTCATGTTTCAATTTAGTCAATAAAGGCCTACTACTGGAGCGAAACGGAATGATTCGACGCTCGTGTTTCGGCCGCACGACCTCCGAGAGGCTTGGAAGAGACCTCATCTGAAAGGTGGATTCACAACGATCGAGTGTGTCAAACGTCAGCCCACTAGTTCAAAATTAAGGGTTCAAAAGTTCTTCCGAAATCACATAGGTCGTCATGTTTCAATTTAGTCAATAAAGGCCTCCTACTGGAGCGAAACGGAATGCTTCGAAGCTCGTGTTTCGGCTGCACGACCTCCGAGAGGCTTGGAAGAGACCTCATCTGAAAGGTGGATTCACAACGATCGAGTGTGTCAAACGTCAGCCCACTAGTTCAAACTTAAGGGTTCAAAAGTTCTGCCGAAATCACATAGGTCGACATGTTACAATTTAGTCAATAAAGGCCTACTACTGGAGCGAAACTGAATGCTTTGACAGTCGCCGCTCGGCCGCACGAACTCCGAGAGGATTGCAAGAGACCTCATCTGAAAGGTGGATTCAAAACGATCGAGTGTGTCGAATGTCAGTCTACAACTCAAACTTAAAGGTTCAAAAGTTCTGCCGAAATCACATAGGTCGTCATGTTACAATTTAGTCAAGAAAGGCCAACTACTGGAGCGAAACGGAATGCTTCGAAGCTCGTGTTTCGGCTGCACGAAATCCGAGAGGATTGGAAGAGACCTCATCTGAAAGGTGGATTCACAACGATCGAGTGTCATGAAGGTCAGCCTACGAGCTCAAACTTAAGGGTTCTAAAGTTCTGCCGAAATCACATAGGTCGTCATGTTACAATTTAGTCAATAAAGGACTAGTACTGGAGCGAAACGGAATGCTTCGACGCTCGTGTTTCGGTCGCACGACTTACGAGAGGCTTGGAAGAGACCTCATCTGAAAGGTGGATTCACAACGATCGAGTGTGTCGAACGTCAGCCCACAATCTCAAACTTAAGGGTTCAAAAGTTCTGCCGAAATCATATCGGTCGTCATGTTACAATTTAGTCAATAAAGGCCTACGACTGGAGCGAAACGGAATGCTTCGACGCTTGTGTTTCGGCCGCACGACCTCAGAGAGCCTTGGAAGAGACCTCATCTGAAAGGTGGATTCACAACGATCGAGTGTGTCGAATGTCAGCCCACAATCTCAAACTTAAGGGTTCAAAGGTTCTGCCGAAATCACATAGGTCGTCATGTTACAATTTAGTCAAGAAAGGCCTACTATTGGAGCGAAACCGAATGCTTCGAAGCTCGTGTTTTGGCTGCACGAACTCCGAGAGGATTGGAAGAGACCTCATCTGAAAGGTGGATTCACAACGATCGAGTGTGTCAAACGTCAGCCCACTAGGTCAAACTTAAGGGTTCAAAAGTTCTGCCGAAATCACATAGGTCGTCATGTTTCAATTTAGTCAATAAAGGCCAACTACTGGAGCGAAACGGAATGCTACGACGCTCGTGTTTCAGCCGCACGACCTCCGAGAGGCTTGGAAGAGACCTCATCTGAAAGGTGGATTCACAACGATCGAGTGTGTCGAACGTCAGCCCACAAGCTCAAACTTAAGGGTTCAAAAGTTCTGCCGAAATCACATAGGTCGTCATGTTACAATTTAGTCAATAAAGGACTAGTAATGGAGCGAAACGGAATGCTTCGACGCTTGTGTTTCGGCCGCACGACCTCCGAGAGGCTTGGAAGAGACCTCATCTGAAAGGTGGATTCACAACGATCGAGTGTGTCGAACGTCAGCCCATAATCTCAAACTTAAGGGATCAAAAGTTCTGCCGAAATCACATAGGTCGTCATGTTACAATTTAGTCAAGAAAGGCCAACTACTGGAGCGAAACGGAATGCTTCGAAGCTCGTGTTTCGGCTGCACGAACTCCGAGAGGATTGGAAGAGACCTCATCTGAAAGGTGGATTCACAACGATCGAGTGTGTCGAACGTCAGCCCACTAGCTCAAACTTAAGGGTTCCAAAGTTCTGCCGAAATCACAAAAGTCGTCATGTTTCAATTTAGTCAATAAAGGCCTCCTACTGGAGCGAAACGGAATGCTTCGACGCTCGTGTTTCGGCCGCAGGACCTCCGAGAGGCTTGGAAAAGACGTCATCTGAAAGGTGGATTCACAACGATCGAGTATGTCAAACGTCAGCCCACTAGTTCAAACTTAAGGGTTCAAAAGTTCTGCCGAAATCACATAGGTCGACATGTTACAATTTAGTCAATAAAGGCCTACTACTGGAGCGAAACTGAATGCTTTGACAGTCGCCGCTCGGCCGCACGAACTCCGAGAGGATTGCAAGAGACCTCATATGAAAGGTGGATTCAAAACGATCGAGTGTGTCGAATGTCAGTCTACAACTCAAACTTAAAGGTTCAAAAGTTCTGCCGAAATCACATAGGTCGTCATGTTACAATTTAGTCAAGAAAGGCCAACTACTGGAGCGAAACGGAATGCTTCGAAGCTCGTGTTTCGGCTGCACGAACTCCGAGAGGATTGGAAGAGACCTCATCTGAAAGGTGGATTCACAACGATCGAGTGTCATGAAGGTCAGCCTACGAGCTCAAACTTAAGGGTTCTAAAGTTCTGCCGAAATCACATAGGTCGACATGTTACAATTTAGTCAATAAAGGCCAACTACTGGAGCGAAACGGAATGCTTCGAAGCTCGTGTTTCGGCTGCACGAACTCCGAGAGGATTGGAAGAGACCTCATCTGAAAGGTGGATTCACAACGATCGAGTGTGTCGAACGTCAGCCCACAATCTCAAACTTAAGGGTTCAAAAGTTCTGCCGAAATCACATAGGTCGTCATGTTTCAATTTAGTCAATAAAGGCCTACTACTGGAGCGAAACGGAATGATTCGACGCTCGTGTTTCGGCCGCACGACCTCCGAGAGGCTTGGAAGAGACCTCATCTGAAAGGTGGATTCACAACGATCGAGTGTGTCAAACGTCAGCCCACTAGTTCAAAATTAAGGGTTCAAAAGTTCTTCCGAAATCACATAGGTCGTCATGTTTCAATTTAGTCAATAAAGGCCTCCTACTGGAGCGAAACGGAATGCTTCGAAGCTCGTGTTTCGGCTGCACGACCTCCGAGAGGCTTGGAAGAGACCTCATCTGAAAGGTGGATTCACAACGATCGAGTGTGTCAAACGTCAGCCCACTAGTTCAAACTTAAGGGTTCAAAAGTTCTGCCGAAATCACATAGGTCGACATGTTACAATTTAGTCAATAAAGGCCTACTACTGGAGCGAAACTGAATGCTTTGACAGTCGCCGCTCGGCCGCACGAACTCCGAGAGGATTGCAAGAGACCTCATCTGAAAGGTGGATTCAAAACGATCGAGTGTGTCGAATGTCAGTCTACAACTCAAACTTAAAGGTTCAAAAGTTCTGCCGAAATCACATAGGTCGTCATGTTACAATTTAGTCAAGAAAGGCCAACTACTGGAGCGAAACGGAATGCTTCGAAGCTCGTGTTTCGGCTGCACGAACTCCGAGAGGATTGGAAGAGACCTCATCTGAAAGGTGGATTCACAACGATCGAGTGTCATGAAGGTCAGCCTACGAGCTCAAACTTAAGGGTTCTAAAGTTCTGCCGAAATCACATAGGTCGACATGTTACAATTTAGTCAATAAAGGCCAACTACTGGAGCGAAACGGAATGCTTCGAAGCTCGTGTTTCGGCTGCACGAACTCCGAGAGGATTGGAAGAGACCTCATCTGAAAGGTGGATTCACAACGATCGAGTGTGTCGAACGTCAGCCCACAATCTCAAACTTAAGGGTTCAAAAGTTCTGCCGAAATCACATAGGTCGTCATGTTTCAATTTAGTCAATAAAGGCCTACTACTGGAGCGAAACGGAATGATTCGACGCTCGTGTTTCGGCCGCACGACCTCCGAGAGGCTTGGAAGAGACCTCATCTGAAAGGTGGATTCACAACGATCGAGTGTGTCAAACGTCAGCCCACTAGTTCAAAATTAAGGGTTCAAAAGTTCTTCCGAAATCACATAGGTCGTCATGTTTCAATTTAGTCAATAAAGGCCTACTCCTGGAGCGAAACGGAATGCTTCGAAGCTCGTGTTTCGGCTGCACGACCTCCGAGAGGCTTGGAAGAGACCTCATCTGAAAGGTGGATTCACAACGATCGAGTGTGTCGAACGTCAGCCCACTAGCTCAAACTTAAGGGTTCCAAAGTTCTGCCGAAATCACATAGGTCGTCATGTTACAATTTAGTCAATAAAGGCCTACGACTGGAGCGAAACGGAATGCTTCGACGCTTGTGTTTCGGCCGCACGACCTCAGAGAGCCTTGGAAGAGACCTCATCTGAAAGGTGGATTCACAACGATCGAGTGTGTCGAATGTCAGCCCACAATCTCAAACTTAAGGGTTCAAAGGTTCTGCCGAAATCACATAGGTCGTCATGTTACAATTTAGTCAAGAAAGGCCTACTATTGGAGCGAAACCGAATGCTTCGAAGCTCGTGTTTCGGCTGCACGACCTCCGAGAGGCTTGGAAGAGACCTCATCTGAAAGGTGGATTCACAACGATCGAGTGTGTCGAACGTCAGCCCACTAGCTCAAACTTAAGGGTTCCAAAGTTCTGCCGAAATCACAAAAGTCGTCATGTTTCAATTTAGTCAATAAAGGCCTACTACTGGAGCGAAACGGAATGCTTCGATGCTCGTGTTTCAGCCGCACGACCTCCGAGAGGCTTGGAAGAGACCTCATCTGAAAGGTGGATTCACAACGATCGAGTGTGTCAAACGTCAGCCCACTAGTTCAAAATTAAGGGTTCAAAAGTTCTTCCGAAATCACATAGGTCGTCATGTTTCAATTTAGTCAATAAAGTCCTACTACTGGAGCGAAACGGAATGCTTCGACGCTCGTTTTTCAGCCGCACGACCTCCGAGAGGCTTGGAAGAGACCTCATCTGAAAGGTGGATTCAAAACGATCGAGTGTGTCGAATGTCAGCCTACTAGCTCAAACTTAAGGGTTCTAAAGTTCTGCCGAAATCACATAGGTCGACATGTTACAATTTAGTCAATAAAGGCCTACGACTGGAGCGAAACTGAATGCTTTGACAGTCGCCGCTCGGCCGCACGAACTCCGAGAGGATTGCAAGAGACCTCATCTGAAAGGTGGATTCAAAACGATCGAGTGTGTCGAATGTCAGTCTACTCGCTCAAACTTAAAGGTTCAAAAGTTCTGCCGAAATCACAAAGGTCATCATGTGACAATTTAGTCAATAAAGGCCTACTCCTGGAGCGAAACGGAATGCTTCGAAGCTCGTGTTTCGGCTGCACGACCTCCGAGAGGCTTGGAAGAGACCTCATCTGAAAGGTGGTTTCACAACGATCGAGTGTGTCGAACGTCAGCCCACAAGCTCAAACTTAAGGGTGCAAAAGTTCTGCCGAAATCACATAGGTCGTCATGTTACAATTTAGTCAATAAAGGCCTACGACTGGAGCGAAACGGAGTGCTTCGACGCTTGTGTTTCGGCCGCACGACCTCCGAGAGGCTTGGAAGAGACCTCATCTGAAAGGTGGATTCACAACGATCGAGTGTCATGAAGGTCAGCCTACGAGCTCAAACTTAAGGGTTCTAAAGTTCTGCCGAAATCACATAGGTCGACATGTTACAATTTAGTCAAGAAAGGCCAACTACTGGAGCGAAACGGAATGCTTCGAAGCTCGTGTTTCGGCTGCACGAACTCCGAGAGGATTGGAAGAGACCTCATCTGAAAGGTGGATTCACAACGATCGAGTGTGTCGAACGTCAGCCCACTAGCTCAAACTTAAGGGTTCCAAAGTTCTGCCGAAATCACAAAAGTCGTCATGTTTCAATTTAGTCAATAAAGGCCTACTACTGGAGCGAAACGGAATGCTTCGATGCTCGTGTTTCAGCCGCACGACCTCCGAGAGGCTTGGAAGAGACCTCATCTGAAAGGTGGATTCAAAACGATCGAGTGTGTCGAATGTCAGCCTACTAGCTCAAACTTAAGGGTTCTAAAGTTCTGCCGAAAGCACAAAGGTCGACATGTTACAATTTAGTCAATAAAGGCCTACGACTGGAGCGAAACTGAATGCTTTGAATGTCGCCGCTCGGCCGCACGAACTCCGAGAGGATTGCAAGACACCTCATCTGAAAGGTGGATTCAAAACGATCGAGTGTGTCGAATGTCGGTCTACTAGCTCAAACTTAAAGGTTCAAAAGTTCTGCCGAAATCACAAAGGTCATCATGTGACAATTTAGTCAATAAAGGCCTACTCCTGGAGCGAAGCGGAATGCTTCGAATCTCGTGTTTCGGCTGCACGACCTACGAGAGGCTTGGAAGAGACCTCATCTGAAAGGTGGATTCACAACGATCGAGTGTGTCGAAAGTCAGCCCACAATCTCAAACTTAAGGGTTCAAAAGTTCTGCCGAAATCACATAGGTCGTCATGTTACAATTTAGTCAAGAAAGGCCTACTATTGGAGCGAAACGGAATGCTTCGAAGCTCGTGTTTCGGCTGCACGAACTCCGAGAGGATTGGAAGAGACCTCATCTGAAAGGTGGATTCACAACGATCGAGTGTGTCAAACGTCAGCCCACTAGCTCAAACTTAAGGGTTCAAAAGTTCTGCCGAAATCACATAGGTCGTCATGTTTCAATTTAGTCAATAAAGGCCAACTACTGGAGCGAAACGGAATGCTACGACGCTCGTGTTTCAGCCGCACGACCTCCGAGAGGCTTGAAAGAGACCTCATCTGAAAGGTGGATTCACAACGATCGAGTGTGTCGAACGTCAGCCCACAAGCTAAAACTTAAGGGTTCAAAAGTTCTGCCGAAATCACATAGGTCGTCATGTTACAATTTAGTCAATAAAGGACTAGTAATGGAGCGAAACGGAATGCTTCGACGCTCGTGTTTCGGTCGCACGACTTACGAGAGGCTTGGATGAGACCTCACCTGAAAGGTGGATTCACAACGATCGAGTGTGTCGAACGTCAGCCCACAATCTCAAACTTAAGGGTTCAAAAGTTCTGCCGAAATCATATCGGTCGTCATGTTACAATTTAGTCAATAAAGGCCTACGACTGGAGCGAAACGGAATGCTTCGACGCTTGTATTTCGGCCGCACGACCTCCGAGAGGCTTGGAAGAGACCTCATCTGAAAGGTGGATTCACAACGATCGAGTGTGTCAAACGTCAGACCACTAGCTCAAACTTAAGGGTTCAAAAGTTCTGCCGAAATCTCACAGGTCGTCATGTTACAATTTAGTCAATAAAGGCCTACTCCTGGAGCGAAACGGAATGCTTCGACGCTCGTGTTTCAGCCGCACGACCTCCGAGAGGATTGGAAGAGACCTCATTTGAAAGGTGGATTCAAAACGATCGAGTGCGTCGAAGTCAGCCCACGAGCTCAAACTTAAGGGTTCAAAAGTTCTGCCGAAATCACATAGGTCGTCATGTTTCAATTTAGTCAATAAAGGCCTACTACTGGAGCGAAACGGAATGATTCGACGCTCGTGTTTCGGCCGCACGACCTCCGAGAGGCTTGGAAGAGACCTCATCTGAAAGGTGGATTCACAACGATCGAGTGTGTCAAACGTCAGCCCACTAGTTCAAAATTAAGGGTTCAAAAGTTCTTCCGAAATCACATAGGTCGTCATGTTTCAATTTAGTCAATAAAGGCCTACTCCTGGAGCGAAACGGAATGCTTCGAAGCTCGTGTTTCGGCTGTACGACCTCCGAGAGGCTTGGAAGAGACCTCATCTGAAAGGTGGATTCACAACGATCGAGTGTGTCGAACGTCAGCCCACTAGCTCAAACTTAAGGGTTCCAAAGTTCTGCCGAAATCACAAAAGTCGTCATGTTTCAATTTAGTCAATAAAGGCCTACTACTGGAGCGAAACGGAATGCTTCGATGCTCGTGTTTCAGCCGCACGACCTCCGAGAGGCTTGGAAGAGACCTCATCTGAAAGGTGGATTCACAACGATCGAGTGTGTCAAACGTCAGCCCACTAGTTCAAAATTAAGGGTTCAAAAGTTCTTCCGAAATCACATAGGTCGTCATGTTTCAATTTAGTCAATAAAGTCCTACTACTGGAGCGAAACGGAATGCTTCGACGCTCGTGTTTCAACCGCACGACCTCCGAGAGGCTTGGAAGAGACCTCATCTGAAAGGTGGATTCAAAACGATCGAGTGTGTCGAATGTCAGCCTACTAGCTCAAACTTAAGGGTTCTAAAGTTCTGCCGAAATCACATAGGTCGACATGTTACAATTTAGTCAATAAAGGCCTACGACTGGAGCGAAACTGAATGCTTTGACAGTCGCCGCTCGGCCGCACGAACTCCGAGAGGATTGCAAGAGACCTCATCTGAAAGGTGGATTCAAAACGATCGAGTGTGTCGAATGTCAGTCTACTCGCTCAAACTTAAAGGTTCAAAAGTTCTGCCGAAATCACAAAGGTCATCATGTGACAATTTAGTCAATAAAGGCCTACTCCTGGAGCGAAACGGAATGCTTCGAAGCTCGTGTTTCGGCTGCACGACCTCCGAGAGGATTGGAAGAGACCTCATCTGAAAGGTGGTTTCACAACGATCGAGTGTGTCGAACGTCAGCCCACAAGCTCAAACTTAAGGGTGCAAAAGTTCTGCCGAAATCACATAGGTCGTCATGTTACAATTTAGTCAATAAAGGACTAGTACTGGAGCGAAACGGAATGCTTCGACGCTCGTGTTTCGGTCGCACGACTTACGAGAGGCTTGGAAGAGACCTCATCTGAAAGGTGGATTCACAACGATCGAGTGTGTCGAACGTCAGCCCACAATCTCAAACTTAGGGTTCAAAAGTTCTGCCGAAATCATATCGGTCGTCATGTTACAATTTAGTCAATAAAGTCCTACGACTGGAGCGAAACGAAATGCTTCGACGCTTGTGTTTCGGCCGCACGACCTCAGAGAGGCTTGGAAGAGACCTCATCTGAAAGGTGGATTCACAACGATCGAGTGTGTCGAATGTCAGCCCACAATCTCAAACTTAAGGGTTCAAAGGTTCTGCCGAAATCACATAGGTCGTCATGTTTCAATTTAGTCAATAAAGGCCAACTACTGGAGCGAAACGGAATGCTACGACGCTCGTGTTTCAGCCGCACGACCTCCGAGAGGCTTGGAAGAGACCTCATCTGAAAGGTGGATTCACAACGATCGAGTGTGTCGAACGTCAGCCCACAAGCTCAAACTTAAGGGTTCAAAAGTTCTGCCGAAATCACATAGGTCGTCATGTTACAATTTAGTCAATAAAGGACTAGTAATGGAGCGAAACGGAATGCTTCGACGCTCGTGTTTCGGTCACACGACTTACGAGAGGCTTGGAAGAGACCTCATCTGAAAGGTGGATTCACAACGATCGAGTGTGTCGAACGTCAGCCCACAATCTCAAACTTAAGGGTTCAAAAGTTCTGCCGAAATCATATCGGTCGTCATGTTACAATTTAGTCAATAAAGGCCTACGACTGGAGCGAAACGGAATGCTTCGACGCTTGTGTTTCGGCCGCACGACCTCCGAGAGGCTTGGAAGAGACCTCATCTGAAAGGTGGATTCACAACGATCGAGTGTCATGAAGGTCAGCCTACGAGCTCAAACTTAAGGGTTCTAAAGTTCTGCCGAAATCACATAGGTCGACATGTTACAATTTAGTCAAGAAAGGCCAACTACTGGAGCGAAACGGAATGCTTCGAAGCTGGTGTTTCGGCTGCACGAACTCCGAGAGGATTGGAAGAGACCTCATCTGAAAGGTGGATTCACAACGATCGAGTGTGTCGAACGTCAGCCCACTAGCTCAAACTTAAGGGTTCCAAAGTTCTGCCGAAATCACAAAAGTCGTCATGTTTCAATTTAGTCAATAAAGGCCTACTACTGGAGCGAAACGGAATGCTTCGATGCTCGTGTTTCAGCCGCACGACCTCCGAGAGGCTTGGAAGAGACCTCATCTGAAAGGTGGATTCAAAACGATCGAGTGTGTCGAATGTCAGCCTACTAGCTCAAACTTAAGGGTTCTAAAGTTCTGCCGAAAGCACAAAGGTCGACATGTTACAATTTAGTCAATAAAGGCCTACGACTGGAGCGAAACTGAATGCTTTGAAAGTCGCCGCTCGGCCGCACGAACTCCGAGAGGATTGCAAGACACCTCGTCTGAAAGGTGGATTCAAAACGATCGAGTGTGTCGAATGTCGGTCTACTAGCTCAAACTTAAAGGTTCAAAAGTTCTGCCGAAATCACAAAGGTCATCATGTGACAATTTAGTCAATAAAGGCCTACTCCTGGAGCGAAGCGGAATGCTTCGAAGCTCGTGTTTCGGCTGCACGACCTCCGAGAGGCTTGGAAGAGACCTCATCTGAAAGGTGGATTCACAACGATAGAGTGTGTCGAAAGTCAGCCCACAATCTCAAACTTAAGGGTTCAAAAGTTCTGCCGAAATCACATAGGTCGTCATGTTACAATTTAGTCAAGAAAGGCCTACTATTGGAGCGAAACGGAATGCTTCGAAGCTCGTGTTTCGGCTGCACGAACTCCGAGAGGATTGGAAGAGACCTCATCTGAAAGGTGGATTCACAACGATCGAGTGTGTCAAACGTCAGCCCACTAGCTCAAACTTAAGGGTTCAAAAGTTCTGCCGAAATCACATAGGTCGTCATGTTTCAATTTAGTCAATAAAGGCCAACTACTGGAGCGAAACGGAATGCTACGACGCTCGTGTTTCAGCCGCACGACCTCCGAGAGGCTTGAAAGAGACCTCATCTGAAAGGTGGATTCACAACGATCGAGTGTGTCGAACGTCAGCCCACAAGCTCAAACTTAAGGGTTCAAAAGTTCTGCCGAAATCACATAGGTCGTCATGTTACAATTTAGTCAATAAAGGACTAGTAATGGAGCGAAACGGAATGCTTCGACGCTCGTGTTTCGGTCGCACGACTTACGAGAGGCTTGGAAGAGACCTCATCTGAAAGGTGGATTCACAACGATCGAGTGTGTCGAACGTCAGCCCACAATCTCAAACTTAAGGGTTCAAAAGTTCTGCCGAAATCACATAGGTCGTCATGTTACAATTTAGTCAATAAAGGACTAGTAATGGAGCGAAACGGAATGCTTCGACGCTCGTGTTTCGGTCGCACGACTTACGAGAGGCTTGGATGAGACCTCACCTGAAAGGTGGATTCACAACGATCGAGTGTGTCGAACGTCAGCCCACAATCTCAAACTTAAGGGTTCAAAAGTTCTGCCGAAATCATATCGGTCGTCATGTTACAATTTAGTCAATAAAGGCCTACGACTGGAGCGAAACGGAATGCTTCGACGCTTGTGTTTCGGCCGCACGACCTCCGAGAGGCTTGGAAGAGACCTCATCTGAAAGGTGGATTCACAACGATCGAGTGTGTCAAACGTCAGACCACTAGCTCAAACTTAAGGGTTCAAAAGTTCTGCCGAAATCTCACAGGTCGTCATGTTACAATTTAGTCAATGAAGGCCTACTCCTGGAGCGAAACGGAATGCTTCGACGCTCGTGTTTCAGCCGCACGACCTCCGAGAGGATTGGAAGAGACCTCATTTGAAAGGTGGATTCAAAACGATCGAGTGCGTCGAAGTCAGCCCACGAGCTCAAACTTAAGGGTTCAAAAGTTCTGCCGAAATCACATAGGTCGTCATGTTACAAATTAGTCAATGTAGGCCTACTACTGGAGCGAAATGGAATGCTTCGACGCTCGTGTTTCGGCCGCAGGACCTCCGAGAGGCTTGGAAAAGACGTCATCTGAAAGGTGGATTCACAACGATCGAGTGTGTCGAACGTCAGCCCACTAGCTCAAACTTAAGGGTTCCAAAGTTCTGCCGAAATCACAAAAGTCGTCATGTTTCAATTTAGTCAATAAAGGCCTACTACTGGAGCGAAACGGAATGCTTCGATGCTCGTGTTTCAGCCGCACGACCTCCGAGAGGCTTGGAAGAGACCTCATCTGAAAGTTGGATTCACAACGATCGAGTGTGTCGAACGTCAGCCCACTAGTTCAAACTTAAGGGTTCAAAAGTTCTGCCGAAATCACATAGGTCGTCATGTTTCAATTTAGTCAATAAAGGCCTACTACTGGAGCGAAACGGAATGCTTCGACGCTCGTGTTTCAGCCGCACGACCTCCGAGAGGCTTGGAAGAGACCTCATCTGAAAGGTGGATTCAAAACGATCGAGTGTGTCGAATGTCAGCCTACTAGCTCAAACTTAAGGGTTCTAAAGTTCTGCCGAAATCACAAAGGTCGACATGTTACAATTTAGTCAATAAAGGCCTACGACTGGAGCGAAACTGAATGCTTTGACAGTCGCCGCTCGGCCGCACGAACTCCGAGAGGATTGCAAGAGACCTCATCTGAAAGGTGGATTCAAAACGATCGAGTGTGTCGAATGTCAATCTACTAGCTCAAACTTAAAGGTTCAAAAGTTCTGCCGAAATCACAAAGGTCATCATGTGACAATTTAGTCAATAAAGGCCTACTCCTGGAGCGAAACGGAATGCTTCGAAGCTCGTGTTTCGGCTGCACGACCTCCGAGAGGCTTGGAAGAGACCTCATCTGAAAGGTGGATTCACAACGATCGAGTGTGTCGAACGTCAGCCCACAATCCCAAACTTAAGGGTTCAAAAGTTCTGCCGAAATCACATAGGTCGTCATGTTTTAATTTAGTCAATAAAGGCCTACTACTGGAGCGAAACGGAATGCTTCGACGCTCGTGTTTCAGCCGCACGACCTCCGAGAGGCTTGGAAGAGACCTCATTTGAAAGGTGGATTCAAAACGATCGAGTGCGTCGAAGTCAGCCCACGAGCTCAAACTTAAGGGTTCAAAAGTTCTGCCGAAATCACATAGGTCGTCATGTTACAAATTAGTCAATAAAGGCCTCCTACTGGAGCGAAACGGAATGCTTCGAAGCTCGTGTTTCGGCTGTACGAACTCCGAGAGGATTGGAAGAGACCTCATCTGAAAGGTGGATTCACAACGATCGAGTGTGTCGAATGTCAGTCTACAAGCTCAAACTTAAAGGTTCAAACGTTCTGCCGAAATCACATCGGTCGTCATGTTACAATTTAGACAATAAAGGCATACTACTGGAGCGAAACGTAATGCTTCGATGCTCGTGCTTCGGCCGCACGACCTCCGAGAGGCTTGGAAGAGACCTCATCTGAAAGGTGGATTCAAAACGATCAAGTGTGTCGAATGTCAGCCTACTAGCTCAAACTTAAAGGTTCAAAAGTTCTGCCTAAATCACATAGGTCGTCATGTTACAATTTAGTCAATAAAGGCTTCCTACTGGAGCTAAACGGAATGATTCGACGCCCGTGTTTCGGCCGCACGATCTCCGAGAAGCTTGGAAAAGACGTCATCTGAAAGGTGGATACAAAACGATCGAGTGTTTCGAAGGTCAGCCTACTAGCTAAAACGTAAGGGTTCAAAAGTTCTGCCGAAATCACATAGGTCGTCATGTTACAATTTAGTCAATAAAGGACTACTACTGGAGCGAAACGGAATGCTTCGACGCTCGTGTTCCGGCCGGACGACCTCCGAGAGGCTTGGAAGAGACCTCATCTGAAAGGTGGATTCACAACGATCGAGTGTGTCGAACGTCAGCCCATAATCTCAAACTTAAGGGTTCAAAAGTTCTGCCGAAATCACATAGGTCGTCATGTTTTAATTTAGTCAATAAAGGCCTACTACTGGAGCGAAACGGAATGCTTCGACGCTCGTGTATCAGCCGCACGACCTCCGAGAGGCTTGGAAGAGACCTCATTTGAAAGGTGGATTCAAAACGATCGAGTGTGTCGAAAGTCAGTCTATTAGCTCAAACTTAAAGGTTCAAAAGTTCTGCCGAAATCACATAGGTCGTCATGTTACAATTTAGTCAATAAAGGCCTCCTACTGGAGCGAAACGGAATGCTTCGACGCTCGTGTTTCGGCCGCAGGACCTCCGAGAGGCTTGGAAAAGACGTCATCTGAAAGGTGGATTCACAACGATCGAGTGTGTCAAACGTCAGCCCACTAGTTCAAACTTAAGAGTTCAAAAGTTCTGCCGAAATCACATAGGTCGTCATGTTACAATTTAGTCAATATAGGCCTACTACTGGAGCGAAACGGAATGCTTCGACGGTCGTGTTTCGGCCGCACGACCTCCGAGAGGCTTGGAAGAGACCTCATCTGAAAGGTGGATTCAAAACGATCGAGTGTGTCGAATGTCAGTCTACTAGCTCAAACTTAAAGGTTCAAAAGTTCTGCCTAAATCACATAAGTCGTCATGTTACAATTTCGTCAATAAAGGCCTCCTACTGGAGCGAAACGGAATGCTTCGACGCTCGTGTTTCGGCCGCACGACCTCCGAGAGGCTTGGAAGAGACCTCATCTGAAAGGTGGATTCACAACGATCGAGTGTGTCAAACGTCAGCCCACTAGTTCAAACTTAAGGGTTCAAAAGTTCTGCCGAAATCACATAGGTCGACATGTTACAATTTAGTCAATAAAGGCCTACTACTGGAGCGAAACTGAATGCTTTGACAGTCGCCGCTCGGCCGCACGAACTCCGAGAGGATTGCAAGAGACCTCATCTGAAAGGTGGATTCAAAACGATCGAGTGTGTCGAATGTCAGTCTACAAGCTCAAACTTAAAGGTTCAAAAGTTCTGCCGAAATCACATAGGTCGTCATGTTTCAATTTAGTCAATAAAGGCCAACTACTGGAGCGAAACGGAAGGCTTCGACGCTCGTGTTTGAGCCGCACGACGTCCGAGAGGCTTAAGAGACCTCATCTGAAAGGTGGATTCACAACGATCGAGTGTGTCGAACGTCAGCCCACAAGCTCAAACTTAAGGGTTCAAAAGTTCTGCCGAAATCACATAGGTCGTCATGTTACAATTTAGTCAATAAAGGCCAACTACTGGAGCGAAACGGAATGGTTCGAAGCTCGTGTTTTGGCTGCACGAACTCCGAGAGGATTGGAAGAGACATCATCTGAAAGGTGGATTCACAACGATCGAGTGTGTCGAACGTCAGCCCACTAGCTCAAACTTAAGGGATCAAAAGTTCTGCCGAAATCACATAGGTCGTCATGTTTCAATTTCGTCAATAAAGGCCTACTACTGGAGCGAAACGGAATGATTCGACGCTCGTGTTTCGGCCGCACGATCTCCGAGAGGCTTGGAAGAGACCTCATCTGAAAGGTGGATTCACAACGATCGAGTGTGTCAAACGTCAGCCCACTAGTTCAAAATTAAGGGTTCAAAAGTTCTTCCGAAATCACATAGGTCGTCATGTTTCAATTTAGTCAATAAAGGCCTACTACTGGAGCGAAACGGAATGCTTCGACGCTCGTGTTTCAGCCGCACGACCTCCGAGAGGCTTGGAAGAGACCTCATCTGAAAGGTGGATTCAAAACGATCAAGTGTGTCGAATGTCAGCCTACTAGCTGAAACTTAAGGGTTCTAAAGTTCTGCCGAAATCACATAGGTCGACATGTTACAATTTAGTCAATAAAGGCCTACGACTGGAGCGAAACTGAATGCTTTGACAGTCGCCGCTCGGCCGCACGAACTCCGAGAGGATTGCAAGAGACCTCATCTGAAAGGTGGATTCAAAACGATCGAGTGTGTCGAATGTCAGTCTACTAGCTCAAACTTAAAGGTTCAAAAGTTCTGCCGAAATCACAAAGGTCATCATGTGACAATTTAGTCAATAAAGGCCTACTCCTGGAGCGAAACGGAATGCTTCGAAGCTCGTGTTTCGGCCGCACGATCTCCGAGAAGCTTGGAAAAGACGTCATCTGAAAGGTGGATTCAAAACGATCGAGTGTTTCGAAGGTCAGCCCACTAGCTCAAACTTAAGGGTTCAAAAGTTCTGCCGAAATCACATAGGTCGTCATGTTTCAATTTCGTCAATAAAGGCCTACTACTGGAGCGAAACGGAATGATTCGACGCTCGTGTTTCGGCCGCACGATCTCCGAGAGGCTTGGAAGAGACCTCATCTGAAAGGTGGATTCACAACGATCGAGTGTGTCAAACGTCAGCCCACTAGTTCAAAATTAAGGGTTCAAAAGTTCTTCCGAAATCACATAGGTCGTCATGTTTCAATTTAGTCAATAAAGGCCTACTACTGGAGCGAAACGGAATGCTTCGACGCTCGTGTTTCGGCCGCACGATCTCCGAGAAGCTTGGAAAAGACGTCATCTGAAAGGTGGATTCAAAACGATCGAGTGTTTCGAAGGTCAGCCCACTAGCTCAAACTTAAGGGTTCAAAAGTTCTGCCGAAATCACATAGGTCGTCATGTTACAATTTAGTCAATAAAGGACTACTACTGGAGCGAAACGGAATGCTTTGACAGTCGCCGCTCGGCCGCACGAACTCCGAGAGGATTGCAAGAGACCTCATCTGAAAGGTGGATTCAAAACTATCGAGTGTGTCGAATGTCAGTCTACAAGCTCAAACTTAAAGGTTCAAAAGTTCTGCCGAAATCACATAGGTCGTCATGTTTCAATTTAGTCAATAAAGGCCAACTACTGGAGCGAAACGGAAGGCTTCGACGCTCGTGTTTGAGCCGCACGACCTCCGAGAGGCTTAAGAGACCTCATCTGAAAGGTGGATTCACAACGATCGAGTGTGTCGAACGTCAGCCCACAAGCTCAAACTTAAGGGTTCAAAAGTTCTGCCGAAATCACATAGGTCGTCATGTTACAATTTAGTCAATAAAGGCCAACTACTGGAGAGAAACGGAATGGTTCGAAGCTCGTGGTTTGGCTGCACGAACTCCGAGAGGATTGGAAGAGACATCATCTGAAAGGTGGATTCACAACGATCGAGTGTGTCGAACGTCAGCCCACTAGCTCAAACTTAAGGGATCAAAAGTTCTGCCGAAATCACATAGGTCGTCATGTTTCAATTTCGTCAATAAAGGCCTACTACTGGAGCGAAACGGAATGATTCGACGCTCGTGTTTCGGCCGCACGATCTCCGAGAGGCTTGGAAGAGACCTCATCTGAAAGGTGGATTCAAAACGATCAAGTGTGTCGAATGTCAGCCTACTAGCTCAAACTTAAGGGTTCTAAAGTTCTGCCGAAATCACATAGGTCGACATGTTACAATTTAGTCAATAAAGGCCTACGACTGGAGCGAAACTGAATGCTTTGACAGTCGCCGCTCGGCCGCACGAACTCCGAGAGGATTGCAAGAGACCTCATCTGAAAGGTGGATTCAAAACGATTGAGTGTGTCGAATGTCAGTCTACTAGCTCAAACTTAAAGGTTCAAAAGTTCTGCCGAAATCACAAAGGTCATCATGTGACAATTTAGTCAATAAAGGCCTACTCCTGGAGCGAAACGGAATGCTTCGAAGCTCGTGTTTCGGCTGCACGACCTCCGAGAGGCTTGGAAGAGACCTCATCTGAAAGGTGGATTCACAACGATCGAGTGTGTCAAACGTCAGCCCACTAGCTCAAACTTAAGGGTTCAAAAGTTCTGCCGAAATCACATAGGTCGTCATGTTTCAATTTAGTCAATAAAGGCCAACTACTGGAGTGAAACGGAATGCTTCGACGCTCGTGTTTCAGCCGCACGACCTCCGAGAGGCTTGGAAGAGACCTCATCTGAAAGGTGGTTTCACAACGATCGAGTGTGTCAAACGTCAGCCCACTAGTTCAAACTTAAGGGTTCAAAAGTTCTGCCTAAATCACATAGGTCGTCATGTTACAATTTAGTCAATAAAGGCCTACTACTGGAGCGAAACGGAATGCTTCGACGGTCGTGTTTCAGCCGCACGACCTCCGAGAGGATTGGAAGAGACCTCATTTGAAAGGTGGATTCAAAACGATCGAGTGCATCGAACGTCAGCCCACGAGCTCAAACTTAAGGGTTCAAAAGTTCTGCCGAAATCACATAGGTCGTCATGTTACAAATTAGTCAATGTAGGCCAACTACTGGAGCGAAATGGAATGCTTCGACGCTCGTGTTTTCGGCCGCACGACCTCCGAGAGGCTTGGAAAAGACCTCATCTGAAAGGTGGATTCAAAACGATCGAGTGTGTCGAATGTCAGTCTACTAGCTCAAACTTAAGGGTTCAAAAGTTCTGCCGAAATCACATTGGTCGACATGTTACAATTTAGTCAATAAAGGCCTACTATTGGAGCGAAACGGAATGCTTCGAAGCTCGTGTTTCGGCTGCACGAACTCCGAGAGGATTGGAAGAGACCTCATCTGAAAGGTGGATTCACAACGATCGAGTGTGTCGAACGTCAGCCCACAAGCTCAAACTTAAGGGTTCAAAAGTTCTGCCGAAATCACATAGGTCGTCATGTTACAATTTAGTCAATAAAGGCCTATTACTGGAGCGAAACGGAATGCTTCGACGCTCGTGTTTCGGCCGCACGACCTCCGAGAGGCTTGGAAAAGACGTCATCTGAAAGGTGGCTTCAAAACGATCGAGTGTGTCGAATGTCAGCCTACTAGCTCAAACTTAAGGGTTCAAAAGTTCTGCCGAAATCACATAGGTCGTCATGTTCCAAATTACTGAATAAAGGCCTACTACTGGAGCGAAACGGAATGCTTCGACGCTCGTGTTTCAGCCGCACGACCTCCGAGAGGCTTGGAAGAGACCTCATCTGAAAGGTGGATTCAAAACGATCGAGTGTGTTGAATGTCAGTCTACTAGCTCAAACTTAAAGGTTCAAAAGTTCTGCCTAAATCACATAGGTCGTCATGTTACATTTTAGTCAATAAAGGCTTCCTACTGGAGCTAAACGGAATGATTCGACGCTCGTGTTTCGGCCGCACGATCTCCGAGAAGCTTGGAAAAGACGTCATCTGAAAGGTGGATTCAAAACGATCGAGTGTTTCGAATGTCAGCCTACTAGCTCAAACTTAAGGGTTCTAAAGTTCTGCCGAAATCACATAGGTCGACATGTTACAATTTAGTCAATAAAGGCCTACGACTGGAGCGAAACTGAATGCTTTGACAGTCGCCGCTCGGCCGCACGAACTCCGAGAGGATTGCAAGAGACCTCATCTGAAAGGTGGATTCAAAACGATCGAGTGTGTCGAATGTCAGTCTACTAGCTCAAACTTAAAGGTTCAAAAGTTCTGCCGAAATCACAAAGGTCATCATGTGACAATTTAGTCAATAAAGGCCTACTCCTGGAGCGAAACGGAATGCTTCGAAGCTCGTGTTTCGGCCGCACGATCTCCGAGAAGCTTGGAAAAGACGTCATCTGAAAGGTGGATTCAAAACGATCGAGTGTTTCGAAGGTCAGCCCACTAGCTCAAACTTAAGGGTTCAAAAGTTCTGCCGAAATCACATAGGTCGTCATGTTACAATTTAGTCAATAAAGGACTACTACTGGAGCGAAACGGAATGCTTTGACAGTCGCCGCTCGGCCGCACGAACTCCGAGAGGATTGCAAGAGACCTCATCTGAAAGGTGGATTCAAAACGATCGAGTGTGTCGAATGTCAGTCTACAAGCTCAAACTTAAAGGTTCAAAAGTTCTGCCGAAATCACATAGGTCGTCATGTTTCAATTTAGTCAATAAAGGCCAACTACTGGAGCGAAACGGAAGGCTTCGACGCTCGTGTTTGAGCCGCACGACCTCCGAGAGGCTTAAGAGACCTCATCTGAAAGGTGGATTCACAACGATCGAGTGTGTCGAACGTCAGCCCACAAGCTCAAACTTAAGGGTTCAAAAGTTCTGCCGAAATCACATAGGTCGTCATGTTACAATTTAGTCAATAAAGGCCAACTACTGGAGCGAAACGGAATGGTTCGAAGCTCGTGGTTTGGCTGCACGAACTCCGAGAGGATTGGAAGAGACATCATCTGAAAGGTGGATTCACAACGATCGAGTGTGTCGAACGTCAGCCCACTAGCTCAAACTTAAGGGATCAAAAGTTCTGCCGAAATCACATAGGTCGTCATGTTTCAATTTCGTCAATAAAGGCCTACTACTGGAGCGAAACGGAATGATTCGGCGCTCGTGTTTCGGCCGCACGATCTCCGAGAGGCTTGGAAGAGACCTCATCTGAAAGGTGGATTCAAAACGATCAAGTGTGTCGAATGTCAGCCTACTAGCTCAAACTTAAGGGTTCTAAAGTTCTGCCGAAATCACATAGGTCGACATGTTACAATTTAGTCAATAAAGGCCTACGACTGGAGCGAAACTGAATGCTTTGACAGTCGCCGCTCGGCCGCACGAACTCCGAGAGGATTGCAAGAGACCTCATCTGAAAGGTGGATTCAAAACGATTGAGTGTGTCGAATGTCAGTCTACTAGCTCAAACTTAAAGGTTCAAAAGTTCTGCCGAAATCACAAAGGTCATCATGTGACAATTTAGTCAATAAAGGCCTACTCCTGGAGCGAAACGGAATGCTTCGAAGCTCGTGTTTCGGCTGCACGACCTCCGAGAGGCTTGGAAGAGACCTCATCTGAAAGGTGGATTCACAACGATCGAGTGTGTCAAACGTCAGCCCACTAGCTCAAACTTAAGGGTTCAAAAGTTCTGCCGAAATCACATAGGTCGTCATGTTTCAATTTAGTCAATAAAGGCCAACTACTGGAGTGAAACGGAATGCTTCGACGCTCGTGTTTCAGCCGCACGACCTCCGAGAGGCTTGGAAGAGACCTCATCTGAAAGGTGGTTTCACAACGATCGAGTGTGTCAAACGTCAGCCCACTAGTTCAAACTTAAGGGTTCAAAAGTTCTGCCTAAATCACATAGGTCGTCATGTTACAATTTAGTCAATAAAGGCCTACTACTGGAGCGAAACGGAATGCTTCGACGGTCGTGTTTCAGCCGCACGACCTCCGAGAGGATTGGAAGAGACCTCATTTGAAAGGTGGATTCAAAACGATCGAGTGCATCGAACGTCAGCCCACGAGCTCAAACTTAAGGGTTCAAAAGTTCTGCCGAAATCACATAGGTCGTCATGTTACAAATTAGTCAATGTAGGCCAACTACTGGAGCGAAATGGAATGCTTCGACGCTCGTGTTTTCGGCCGCACGACCTCCGAGAGGCTTGGAAAAGACCTCATCTGAAAGGTGGATTCAAAACGATCGAGTGTGTCGAATGTCAGTCTACTAGCTCAAACTTAAGGGTTCAAAAGTTCTGCCGAAATCACATTGGTCGACATGTTACAATTTAGTCAATAAAGGCCTACTATTGGAGCGAAACGGAATGCTTCGAAGCTCGTGTTTCGGCTGCACGAACTCCGAGAGGATTGGAAGAGACCTCATCTGAAAGGTGGATTCACAACGATCGAGTGTGTCGAACGTCAGCCCACATGCTCAAACTTAAGGGTTCAAAAGTTCTGCCGAAATCACATAGGTCGTCATGTTACAATTTAGTCAATAAAGGCCTATTACTGGAGCGAAACGGAATGCTTCGACGCTCGTGTTTCGGCCGCACGACCTCCGAGAGGCTTGGAAAAGACGTCATCTGAAAGGTGGCTTCAAAACGATCGAGTGTGTCGAATGTCAGCCTACTAGCTCAAACTTAAGGGTTCAAAAGTTCTGCCGAAATCACATAGGTCGTCATGTTCCAAATTACTGAATAAAGGCCTACTACTGGAGCGAAACGGAATGCTTCGACGCTCGTGTTTCAGCCGCACGACCTCCGAGAGGCTTGGAAGAGACCTCATCTGAAAGGTGGATTCAAAACGATCGAGTGTGTTGAATGTCAGTCTACTAGCTCAAACTTAAAGGTTCAAAAGTTCTGCCTAAATCACATAGGTCGTCATGTTACATTTTAGTCAATAAAGGCTTCCTACTGGAGCTAAACGGAATGATTCGACGCTCGTGTTTCGGCCGCACGATCTCCGAGAAGCTTGGGAAAGACGTCATCTGAAAGGTGGATTCAAAACGATCGAGTGTTTCGAAGGTCAGCCTACTAGCTCAAACTTAAGGGTTCAAAAGTTCTGCCGAAATCACATAGGTCGTCATGTTACAATTTAGTCAATAAAGGACTACTACTGGAGCGAAACGGAATGCTTCGACGCTCGTGTTCCGGCCGGACGACCTCCGAGAGGCTTGGAAGAGACCTCATCTGAAAGGTGGATTCACAACGATCGACTGTGTCGAACGTCAGCCCATAATCTCAAACTTAAGGGTTCAAAAGTTCTGCCGAAATCACATAGGTCGTCATGTTTTAATTTAGTCAATAAAGGCCTACTACTGGAGCGAAACGGAATGCTTCGACGCTCGTGTTTCAGCCGCACGACCTCCGAGAGGCTTGGAAGAGACCTCATTTGAAAGGTGGATTCAAAACGATCGAGTGCGTCGAAGTCAGCCCACGAGCTCAAACTTAAGGGTTCAAAAGTTCTGCCGAAATCACATAGGTCGTCATGTTACAAATTAGTCAATGTAGGCCCACTACTGGAGCGAAATGGAATGCTTCGACGCTCGTGTTTTCGGCCGCACGACCTCCGAGAGGCTTGGAAGAGACCTCATCTGAAAGGTGGATTCAAAACGATCGAGTGTGTCGAATGTCAGTCTATTAGCTCAAACTTAAAGGTTCAAAAGTTCTGCCTAAATCACATAAGTCGTCATGTTACAATTTCGTCAATAAAGGCCTCCTACTGGAGCGAAACGGAATGCTTCGAAGCTCGTGTTTCGGCTGTACGAACTCCGAGAGGATTGGAAGAGACCTCATCTGAAAGGTGGATTCACAACGATCGAGTGTGTCGAATGTCAGTCTACAAGCTCAAACTTAAAGGTTCAAACGTTCTGCCGAAATCACATCGGTCGTCATGTTACAATTTAGACAATAAAGGCCTACTACTGGAGCGAAACGTAATGCTTCGATGCTCGTGCTTCGGCCGCACGACCTCCGAGAGGCTTGGAAGAGACCTCATCTGAAAGGTGGATTCAAAACGATCAAGTGTGTCGAATGTCAGCCTACTAGCTCAAACTTAAAGGTTCAAAAGTTCTGCCTAAATCACATAGGTCGTCATGTTACAATTTAGTCAATAAAGGCTTCCTACTGGAGCTAAACGGAATGATTCGACGCTCGTGTTTCGGCCGCACGATCTCCGAGAAGCTTGGAAAAGACGTCATCTGAAAGGTGGATACAAAACGATCGAGTGTTTCGAAGGTCAGCCTACTAGCTAAAACTTAAGGGTTCAAAAGTTCTGCCGAAATCACATAGGTCGTCATGTTACAATTTAGTCAATAAAGGACTACTACTGGAGCGAAACGGAATGCTTCGACGCTCGTGTTCCGGCCGGACGACCTCCGAGAGGCTTGGAAGAGACCTCATCTGAAAGGTGGATTCACAACGATCGAGTGTGTCGAACGTCAGCCCATAATCTCAAACTTAAGGGTTCAAAAGTTCTGCCGAAATCACATAGGTCGTCATGTTTTAATTTAGTCAATAAAGGCCTACTACTGGAGCGAAACGGAATGCTTCGACGCTCGTGTATCAGCCGCACGACCTCCGAGAGGCTTGGAAGAGACCTCATTTGAAAGGTGGATTCAAAACGATCGAGTGTGTCGAAAGTCAGTCTATTAGCTCAAACTTAAAGGTTCAAAAGTTCTGCCGAAATCACATAGGTCGTCATGTTACAATTTAGTCAATAAAGGCCTTATACTGGAGCGAAACGGAATGCTTCGACGCTCGTGTTTCGGCCGCAGGACCTCCGAGAGGCTTGGAAAAGACGTCATCTGAAAGGTGGATTCACAACGATCGAGTGTGTCAAACGTCAGCCCACTAGTTCAAACTTAAGAGTTCAAAAGTTCTGCCGAAATCACATAGGTCGTCATGTTACAATTTAGTCAATATAGGCCTACTACTGGAGCGAAACGGAATGCTTCGACGGTCGTGTTTCGGCCGCACGACCTCCGAGAGGCTTGGAAGAGACCTCATCTGAAAGGTGGATTCAAAACGATCGAGTGTGTCGAATGTCAGTCTACTAGCTCAAACTTAAAGGTTCAAAAGTTCTGCCTAAATCACAGAAGTCGTCATGTTACAATTTCGTCAATAAATGCCTCCTACTGGAGCGAAACGGAATGCTTCGACGCTCGTGTTTCGGCCGCACGACCTCCGAGAGGCTTGGAAGAGACCTCATCTGAAAGGTGGATTCACAACGATCGAGTGTGTCAAACGTCAGCCCACTAGTTCAAACTTAAGGGTTCAAAAGTTCTGCCGAAATCACATAGGTCGACATGTTACAATTTAGTCAATAAAGGCCTACTACTGGAGCGAAACTGAATGCTTTGACAGTCGCCGCTCGGCCGCACGAACTCCGAGAGGATTGCAAGAGACCTCATCTGAAAGGTGGATTCAAAACGATCGAGTGTGTCGAATGTCAGTCTACAAGCTCAAACTTAAAGGTTCAAAAGTTCTGCCGAAATCACATAGGTCGTCATGTTGCAATTTAGTCAATAAAGGCCAACTACTGGAGCGAAACGGAAGGCTTCGACGCTCGTGTTTGAGCCGCACGACCTCCGAGAGGCTTAAGAGACCTCATCTGAAAGGTGGATTCACAACGATCGAGTGTGTCGAACGTCAGCCCACAAGCTCAAACTTAAGGGTTCAAAAGTTCTGCCGAAATCACATAGGTCGTCATGTTTCAATTTCGTCAATAAAGGCCTACTACTGGAGCGAAACGGAATGATTCGACGCTCGTGTTTCGGCCGCACGATCTCCGAGAGGCTTGGAAGAGACCTCATCTGAAAGGTGGATTCACAACGATCGAGTGTGTCAAACGTCAGCCCACTAGTTCAAAATTAAGGGTTCAAAAGTTCTTCCGAAATCACATAGGTCGTCATGTTTCAATTTAGTCAATAAAGGCCTACTACTGGAGCGAAACGGAATGCTTCGACGCTCGTGTTTCAGCCGCACGACCTCCGAGAGGCTTGGAAGAGACCTCATCTGAAAGGTGGATTCAAAACGATCAAGTGTGTCGAATGTCAGCCTACTAGCTCAAACTTAAGGGTTCTAAAGTTCTGCCGAAATCACATAGGTCGACATGTTACAATTTAGTCAATAAAGGCCTACGACTGGAGCGAAACTGAATGCTTTGACAGTCGCCGCTCGGCCGCACGAACTCCGAGAGGATTGCAAGAGACCTCATCTGAAAGGTGGATTCAAAACGATCGAGTGTGTCGAATGTCAGTCTACTAGCTCAAACTTAAAGGTTCAAAAGTTCTGCCGAAATCACAAAGGTCATCATGTGACAATTTAGTCAATAAAGGCCTACTCCTGGAGCGAAACGGAATGCTTCGAAGCTCGTGTTTCGGCTGCACGACCTCCGAGAGGCTTGGAAGAGACCTCATCTGAAAGGTGGATTCACAACGATCGAGTGTGTCAAACGTCAGCCCACTAGCTCAAACTTAAGGGTTCAAAAGTTCTGCCGAAATCACATAGGTCGTCATGTTTCAATTTAGTCAATAAAGGCCAACTACTGGAGCGAAACGGAATGCTTCGACGCTCGTGTTTCAGCCGCACGACCTCCGACAGGCTTGGAAGAGACCTCATCTGAAAGGTGGTTTCACAACGATCGAGTGTGTCGAACGTCAGCCCACAAGCTCAAACTTAAGGGTTCAAAAGTTCTGCCGAAATCACATAGGTCGTCATGTTACAATTTAGTCAATAAAGGACTAGTACTGGAGCGAAACGGAATGCTTCGACGCTCGTGTTTCGGTCGCATGACTTACGAGAGGCTTGGAAGAGACCTCATCTGAAAGGTGGATTCACAACGATCGAGTGTGTCGAACGTCAGCCCACAATCTCAAACTTAAGGGTTCAAAAGTTCTGCCGAAATCATATCGGTCGTCATGTTACAATTTAGTCAATAAAGGCCTACGACTGGAGCGAAACGGAATATTTCGACGCTTGTGTTTCGGCCGCACGACCTCAGAGAGGCTTGGAAGAGACCTCATCTGAAAGGTGGATTCACAACGATCGAGTGTGTCGAATGTCAGCCCACAATCTCAAACTTAAGGGTTCAAAGGTTCTGCCGAAATCACATAGGTCGTCATGTTACAATTTAGTCAAGAAAGGCCTACTACTGGAGCGAAACGGAATGCTTCGACGCTCGTGTTTCAGCCGCACGACCTCCGAGAGGCTTGGAAGAGACCTCATTTGAAAGGTGGATTCAAAACGATCGAGTGTGTCGAAAGTCAGTCTATTAGCTCAAACTTAAAGGTTCAAAAGTTCTGCCGAAATCACATAGGTCGTCATGTTACAATTTAGTCAATAAAGGCCTCCTACTGGAGCGAAACGGAATGCTTCGACGCTCGTGTTTCGGCCGCAGGACCTCCGAGAGGCTTGGAAAAGACGTCATCTGAAAGGTGGATTCACAACGATCGAGTGTGTCAAACGTCAGCCCACTAGTTCAAACTTAAGGGCTCAAAAGTTCTGCCGAAATCACATAGGTCGTCATGTTACAATTTAGTCAATATAGGCCTACTACTGGAGCGAAACGGAATGCTTCGACGGTCGTGTTTCGGCCGCACGACCTCCGAGAGGCTTGGAAGAGACCGCATCTTAAAGGTGGATTCAAAACGATCGAGTGTGTCGAATGTCAGTTTACTAGCTCAAACTTAAAGGTTCAAAAGTTCTGCCTAAATCACATAAGTCGTCATGTTACAATTTCGTCAATGAAGGCCTCCTACTGGAGCGAAACGGAATGCTTCGACGGTCGTGTTTCGGCCGCACGACCTCCGAGAGGCTTGGAAGAGACCTCATCTGAAAGGTGGATTCAAAACGATCGAGTGTGTCGAATGTCAGTCTACTAGCTCAAACTTAAAGGTTCAAAAGTTCTGCCTAAATCACATAAGTCGTCATGTTACAATTTCATCAATGAAGGCCTCCTACTGGAGCGAAACTGAATGCTTTGACAGTCGCCGCTCGGCCGCACGAACTCCGAGAGGATTGCAAGAGACCTCATCTGAAAGGTGGATTCAAAACGATCGAGTGTGTCGAATGTCAGTCTACAAGCTCAAACTTAAAGGTGCAAAAGTTCTGCCGAAATCACAAAGGTCATCATGTGACAATTTAGTCAATAAAGGCCTACTCCTGGAGCGAAACGGAATGCTTCGAAGCTCGTGTTTGAGCCGCACGACCTCCGAGAGGCTTGGAAGAGACCTCATCTGAAAGGTGGATTCACAACAATCGAGTGTGTCGAACGTCAGCCCACAAGCTCAAACTTAAGGGTTCAAAAGTTCTGCCGAAATCACATACGTCGTCATGTTACAATTTAGTCAATAAAGGCCAACTACTGGAGCGAAACGGAAGGCTTCGACGCTCGTGTTTGAGCCGCACGACCTCCGAGAGGCTTAAGAGACCTCATCTGAAAGGTGGATTCACAACGATCGAGTGTGTCGAACGTCAGCCCACAAGCTCAAACTTAAGGGTTCAAAAGTTCTGCCGAAATCACATAGGTCGTCATGTTACAATTTAGTCAATAAAGGACTAGTACTGGAGCGAAACGGAATGCTTCGACTCTCGTGTTTCGGTCGCACGACTTACGAGAGGCTTGGAAGAGACCTCATCTGAAAGGTGGATTCAAAACGATCGAGTGTGTCGAATGTCAGCCTACTAGCTCAAACTTAAGGGTTCAAAAGTTCTGCCGAAATCACATAGGTCGTCATGTTACAATTTAGTCAATAAAGGCCAACTACTGGAGCGAAACGGAATGGTTCGAAGCTCGTGTTTTGGCTGCACGAACTCCGAGAGGATTGGAAGAGACATCATCTGAAAGGTGGATTCACAACAATCGAGTGTGTCGAACGTCAGCCCACTAGCTCAAACTTAAGGGATCAAAAGTTCTGCCGAAATCACATAGGTCGTCATGTTTCAATTTCGTCAATAAAGGCCTACTACTGGAGCGAAACGGAATGATTCGACGCTCGTGTTTCGGCTGCACGACCTCCGAGAGGCTTGGAAGAGACCTCATCTGAAAGGTGGATTCACAACGATCAAGTGTGTCGAATGTCAGCCTACTAGCTCAAACTTAAGGGTTCAAAAGTTCTGCCGAAATCACATAGGTCGACATGTTTCAATTTAGTCAATAAAGGCCTACTACTGGAGCGAAACGGAAGGCTTCGACGCTCGTGTTTGAGCCGCACGACCTCCGAGAGGCTTGGAAGAGACCTCATCTGAAAGGTGGATTCACAACGATCGAGTGTGTCGAACGTCAGCCCACAAGCTCAAACTTAAGGGTTCAAAAGTTCTGCCGAAATCACATAGGTCGTCATGTTACAATTTAGTCAATAAAGGCCAACTACTGGAGCGAAACGGAATGGTTCGAAGCTCGTGTTTTGGCTGCACGAACTCCGAGAGGATTGGAAGAGACATCATCTGAAAGGTGGATTCACAACGATCGAGTGTGTCGAACGTCAGCCCACTAGCTCAAACTTAAGGGATCAAAAGTTCTGCCGAAATCACATAGGTCGTCATGGTTCAATTTCGTCAATAAAGGCCTACTACTGGAGCGAAACGGAATGATTCGACGCTCGTGTTTCGGCCGCACGACCTCCGAGAGGCTTGGAAGAGACCTCATCTGAAAGGTGGATTCACAACGATCGAGTGTGTCAAACGTCAGCCCACTAGTTCAAAATTAAGGGTTCAAAAGTTCTTCCGAAATCACATAGGTCGTCATGTTTCAATTTAGTCAATAAAGGCCTACTACTGGAGCGAAACGGAATGCTTCGACGCTCGTGTTTCAGCCGCACGACCTCCGAGAGGCTTGCAAGAGACCTCATCTGAAAGGTGGATTCAAAACGATCAAGTGTGTCGAATGTCAGCCTACTAGCTCAAACTTAAGGGTTCTAAAGTTCTGCCGAAATCACATAGGTCGACATGTTACAATTTAGTCAATAAAGGCCTACGACTGGAGCGAAACTGAATGCTTTGACAGTCGCCGCTCGGCCGCACGAACTCCGAGAGGATTGCAAGAGACCTCATCTGAAAGGTGGATTCAAAAGGATCGAGTGTGTCGAATGTCAGTCTACTAGCTCAAACTTAAAGGTTCAAAAGTTCTGCCGAAATCACAAAGGACATCATGTGACAATTTAGTCAATAAAGGCCTACTCCTGGAGCGAAACGGAATGCTTCGAAGCTCGTGTTTCGGCTGCACGACCTCCGAGAGGCTTGGAAGAGACCTCATCTGAAAGGTGGATTCACAACGATCGAGTGTGTCAAACGTCAGCCCACTAGCTCAAACTTAAGGGTTCAAAAGTTCTGCCGAAATCACATAGGTCGTCATGTTTCAATTTAGTCAATAAAGGCCAACTACTGGAGCGAAACGGAATGCTTCGACGCTCGTGTTTCAGCCGCACGACCTCCGAGAGGCTTGGAAGAGACCTCATCTGAAAGGTGGTTTCACAACGATCGAGTATGTCGAACGTCAGCCCACAAGCTCAAACTTAAGGGTTCAAAAGTTCTGCCGAAATCACATAGGTCGTCATGTTACAATTTAGTCAATAAAGGACTAGTACTGGAGCGAAACGGAATGCTTCGACGCTCGTGTTTCGGTCGCACGACTTACGAGAGGCTTGGAAGAGACCTCATCTGAAAGGTGGATTCACAACGATCGAGTGTGTCGAACGTCAGCCCACAATCTCAAACTTAAGGGTTCCAAAGTTCTGCCGAAATCACATAGGTCGTCATGTTTCAATTTAGTCAATAAAGGCCAACTACTGGAGCGAAACGGAAGGCTTCGACGCTCGTGTTTGAGCCGCACGACCTCCGAGAGGCTTGGAAGAGACCTCATCTGAAAGGTGGATTCACAACGATCGAGTGTGTCGAACGTCAGCCCACAAGCTCAAACTTAAGGGTTCAAAAGTTCTGCCGAAATCACAAAGGTCGTCATGTTACAATTTAGTCAATAAAGGCCAACTACTGGAGCGAAACGGAATGGTTCGAAGCTCGTGTTTTGGCTGCACGAACTCCGAGAGGATTGGAAGAGACATCATCTGAAAGGTTGATTCACAACGATCGAGTGTGTCGAACGTCAGCCCACTAGCTCAAACTTAAGGGATCAAACGTTCTGCCGAAATCACATAGGTCGTCATGTTTCAATTTCGTCAATAAAGGGCTACTACTGGAGCGAAACGGAATGATTCGACGCTCGTGTTTCGGCCGCACGACCTCCGAGAGGCTTGGAAGAGACCTCATCTGAAAGGTGGATTCACAACGATCGAGTGTGTCAAACGTCAGCCCACTAGTTCAAAATTAAGGGTTCAAAAGTTCTTCCGAAATCACATAGGTCGTCATGTTTCAATTTAGTCAATAAAGGCCTACTACTGGAGCAAAACGGAATGCTTCGACGCTCGTGTTTCAGCCGCACGACCTCCGAGAGACTTGGAAGAGACCTCATCTGAAAGGTGGATTCAAAACGATCGAGTGTGTCGAATGTCAGCCTACTAGCTCAAACTTAAGGGTTCTAAAGTTCTGCCGAAATCACATAGGTCGACATGTTACAATTTAGTCAATAAAGGCCTACGACTGGAGCGAAACTGAATGCTTTGACAGTCGCCGCTCGGCCGCACGAACTCCGAGAGGATTGCAAGAGACCTCATTTGAAAGGTGGATTCAAAACGATCGAGTGTGTCGAATGTCAGTCTACTAGCTCAAACTTAAAGGTTCAAAAGTTTTGCTGAAATCACAAAGGTCATCATGTGACAATTTAGTCAATAAAGGCCTACTCCTGGAGCGAAACGGAATGCTTCGAAGCTTGTGTTTCGGCTGCACGACCTCCGAGAGGCTTGGAAGAGACCTCATCTGAAAGGTGGATTCACAACGATCGAGTGTGTCAAACGTCAGCCCACTAGCTCAAACTTAAGGGTTCAAAAGTTCTGCCGAAATCACATAGGTCGTCATGTTTCAATTTAGTCAATAAAGGCCAACTACTGGAGCGAAACGGAATGCTTCGACGCTCGTGTTTCAGCCGCACGACCTCCGAGAGGCTTGGAAGAGACCTCATCTGAAAGGTGGTTTCACAACGATCGAGTGTGTCGAACGTCAGCCCACAAGCTCAAACTTAAGGGTTCAAAAGTTCTGCCGAAATCACATAGGTCGTCATGTTACAATTTAGTCAATAAAGGACTAGTACTGGAGCGAAACGGAATGCTTCGACGCTTGTGTTTCGGTCGCACGACTTACGAGAGGCTTGGAAGAGACCTCATCTGAAAGGTGGATTCACAACGATCGAGTGTGTCGAACGTCAGCCCACAATCTCAAACTTAAGGGTTCAAAAGTTCTGCCGAAATCATATCGGTCGTCATGTTACAATTTAGTCAATAAAGGCCTACGACTGGAGCGAAACGGAATGCTTCGACGCTTGTGTTTCGGCCGCACGACCTCAGAGAGCCTAGGAAGAGACCTCATCTGAAAGGTGGATTCACAACGATCGAGTGTGTCGAATGTCAGCCCACAATCTCAAACTTAAGGGTTCAAAGGTTCTGCCGAAATCACATAGGTCGTCATGTTACAATTTAGTCAAGAAAGGCCTACTATTGGAGCGAAACGGAATGCTTCGACGCTCGTGTTTCAGCCGCACGACCTCCGAGAGGCTTGGAAGAGACCTCATCTGAAAGGTGGTTTCACAACGATCGAGTGTGTCGAACGTCAGCCCACAAGCTCAAACTTAAGGGTTCAAAAGTTCTGCCGAAATCACATAGGTCGTCATGTTACAATTTAGTCAATAAAGGACTAGTACTGGAGCGAAACGGAATGCTTCGACGCTCGTGTTTCGGTCGCACGACTTACGAGAGGCTTGGAAGAGACCTCATCTGAAAGGTGGATTCACAACGATCGAGTGTGTCGAACGTCAGCCCACAATCTCAAACTTAAGGGTTCAAAAGTTCTGCCGAAATCATATCGGTCGTCATGTTACAATTTAGTCAATAAAGGCCTACGACTGGAGCGAAACGGAATGCTTCGACGCTTGTGTTTCGGCCGCACGACCTCAGAGAGCCTAGGAAGAGACCTCATCTGAAAGGTGGATTCACAACGATCGAGTGTGTCGAATGTCAGCCCACAATCTCAAACTTAAGGGTTCAAAGGTTCTGCCGAAATCACATAGGTCGTCATGTTACAATTTAGTCAAGAAAGGCCTACTATTGGAGCGAAACCGAATGCTTCGAAGCTCGTGTTTTGGCTGCACGAACTCCGAGAGGATTGGAAGAGACCTCATCTGAAAGGTGGATTCACAACGATCGAGTGTGTCAAACGTCAGCCCACTAGGTCAAACTTAAGGGTTCAAAAGTTCTGCCGAAATCACATAGGTCGTCATGTTTCAATTTAGTCAATAAAGGCCAACTACTGGAGCGAAACGGAATGCTACGACGCTCGTGTTTCAGCCGCACGACCTCCGAGAGGCTTGGAAGAGACCTCATCTGAAAGGTGGATTCACAACGATCGAGTGTGTCGAACGTCAGCCCACAAGCTCAAACTTAAGGGTTCAAAAGTTTTGCCGAAATCACATAGGTCGTCATGTTACAATTTAGTCAATAAAGGACTAGTAATGGAGCGAAACGGAATGCTTCGACGCTTGTGTTTCGGCCGCACGACCTCCGAGAGGCTTGGAAGAGACCTCATCTGAAAGGTGGATTCACAACGATCGAGTGTGTCGAACGTCAGCCCATAATCTCAAACTTAAGGGATCAAAAGTTCTGCCGAACTCACATAGGTCGTCATGTTACAATTTAGTCAAGAAAGGCCAACTACTGGAGCGAAACGGAATGCTTCGAAGCTCGTGTTTCGGCTGCACGAACTCCGAGAGGATTGGAAGAGACCTCATCTGAAAGGTGGATTCACAACGATCGAGTGTGTCGAACGTCAGCCCACTAGCTCAAACTTAAGGGTTCCAAAGTTCTGCCGAAATCACAAAAGTCGTCATGTTTCAATTTAGTCAATAAAGGCCTCCTACTGGAGCGAAACGGAATGCTTCGACGCTCGTGTTTCGGCCGCAGGACCTCCGAGAGGCTTGGAAAAGACGTCATCTGAAAGGTGGATTCACAACGATCGAGTATGTCAAACGTCAGCCCACTAGTTCAAACTTAAGGGTTCAAAAGTTCTGCCGAAATCACATAGGTCGTCATGTTACAATTTAGTCAATATAGGCCTACTACTGGAGGGAAACGGAATGCTTCGACGGTCGTGTTTCGGCCGCACGACCTCCGAGAGGCTTGGAAGAGACCTCATCTGAAAGGTGGATTCAAAACGATCGAGTGTGTCGAATGTCAGTCTACTAGCTCAAACTTAAAGGTTCAAAAGTTCTGCCTAAATCACATAAGTCGTCATGTTACAATTTCGTCAATAAAGGCCTCCTACTGGAGCGAAACGGAATGCTTCGAAGCTCGTGTTTCGGCTGCACGACCTCCGAGAGGCTTGGAAGAGACCTCATCTGAAAGGTGGATTCACAGCGATCGAGTGTGTCAAACGTCAGCCCACTAGTTCAAACTTAAGGGTTCAAAAGTTCTGCCGAAATCACATAGGTCGACATGTTACAATTTAGTCAATAAAGGCCTACTACTGGAGCGAAACTGAATGCTTTGACAGTCGCCGCTCGGCCGCACGAACTCCGAGAGGATTGCAAGAGACCTCATCTGAAAGGTGGATTCAAAACGATCGAGTGTGTCGAATGTCAGTCTACAACTCAAACTTAAAGGTTCAAAAGTTCTGCCGAAATCACATAGGTCGTCATGTTACAATTTAGTCAAGAAAGGCCAACTACTGGAGCGAAACGGAATGCTTCGAAGCTCGTGTTTCGGCTGCACGAACTCCGAGAGGATTGGAAGAGACCTCATCTGAAAGGTGGATTCACAACGATCGAGTGTGTCGAACGTCAGCCCACAATCTCAAACTTAAGGGTTCAAAAGTTCTGCCGAAATCACATAGGTCGTCATGTTTCAATTTAGTCAATAAAGGCCTACTACTGGAGCGAAACGGAATGATTCGACGCTCGTGTTTCGGCCGCACGACCTCCGAGAGGCTTGGAAGAGACCTCATCTGAAAGGTGGATTCACAACGATCGAGTGTGTCAAACGTCAGCCCACTAGTTCAAAATTAAGGGTTCAAAAGTTATTCCGAAATCACATAGGTCGTCATGTTTCAATTTAGTCAATAAAGGCCTACTCCTGGAGCGAAACGGAATGCTTCGAAGCTCGTGTTTCGGCCTGCACGACCTCCGAGAGGCTTGGAAGAGACCTCATCTGAAAGGTGGATTCACAACGATCGAGTGTGTCGAACTGTCAGCCCACTAGCTCAAACTTAAGGGTTCCAAAGTTCTGCCGAAATCACAAAAGGTCGTCATGTTTCAATTTAGTCAATAAAGGCCTACTACTGGAGCGAAACGGAATGCTTCGACTGCTCGTGTTTCAGCCGCACGACCTCCGAGAGGCTTGGAAGAGACCTCATCTGAAAGGTGGATTCACAACGATCGAGTGTGTCGAAACGTCAGCCCACTAGTTCAAAACTTAAGGGTTCAAAAGTTCTTCCGAAATCACATAGGTCGTCATGTTACAATTTAGTCAATAAAGTCCTACTACTGGAGCGAAACGGAATGCTTCGACGCTCGTGTTTCAGCCGCACGACCTCCGAGAGGCTTGGAAGAGACCTCATCTGAAAGGTGGATTCACAACGATCGAGTGTGTCGAATGTCAGCCCACAATCTCAAACTTAAGGGTTCAAAGGTTCTGCCGAAATCACATAGGTCGTCATGTTCAATTTAGTCAATAAAGGCCAACTACTGGAGCGAAACGGAATGCTACGACGCTCGTGTTTCAGCCGCACGACCTCCGAGAGGCTTGGAAGAGACCTCATCTGAAAGGTGGATTCACAACGATCGAGTGTGTCGAACGTCAGCCCACAAGCTCAAAATTAAGGGTTCAAAAGTTCTGCCGAAATCACATAGGTCGTCATGTTTACAATTTAGTCAATAAAGGACTAGTAAAGGAGCGAAACGGAATGCTTCGACGCTCGTGTTTCGGTCCCACGACTTACGAGAGGCTTGAAGAGACCTCATCTGAAAGGTGGATTCACAACGATCGAGTGTGTCGAACGTCAGCCCACAATCTCAAACTTAAGGGTTCTAAAGTTCTGCCGAAATCACTATCGGTCGTCATGTTACAATTTAGTCAATAAAGGCCTACGACTAGGAGCGAAACTGAATGCTTTGACAGTCGCCGCTTCGGCCGCACGAACTCCGAGAGGATTGCAAGAGACCTCATCTGAAAGGTGGATTCAAAACGATAGAGTGTGTCGAATGTCAGTCTACTAGCTCAAACTTAAAGGTTCTAAAAGTTCTGCCGAAATCACAAAGGTCATCATGTGACAATTTAGTCAATAAAGGCCTACTCCTGGAGCGAAACGGAATGCTTCGAAGCTCGTGTTTCGGCTGCACGACCTCCGAGAGGCTTGGAAGAGACCTCATCTGAAAGGTGGATTCACAACGATCGAGTGTGTCGAAACGTCAGCCCACTACTCAAACTTAAGGGTTCAAAGTTCTGCCGAAATCACATAGGTCGTCATGTTTCAATTTAGTCAATAAAGGCCTACTACTGGAGCGAAACGGAATGCTTCGACGCTCGTGTTTCAGGCCGCACGACCTCCGAGAGGCTTGGAAGAGACCTCATCTGAAAGGTGGATTCACAACGATCGAGTGTGTCGAATGTCAGCCCTACTAGCTCAAACTTAAGGGTTCAAAAGTTCTGCCGAAATCACAATAGGTCATCATGTTACAATTTAGTCAATAAAGGCCTACTCCTGGAGCGAAACGGAATGCTTCGACGCTCGTGTTTCGGCTGCACGACCTCCGAGAGGCTTGGAAGAGACCTCATCTGAAAGGTGGATTCACAACGATCGAGTGTGTCGAACGTCAGCCCACAATCTCAAACTTAAGGGTTCAAAAGTTCTGCCGAAATCACATATCGGTCGTCATGTTACAATTTAGTCAATAAAGGCCTACTACTGGAGCGAAACGGAATGCTTCGAAGCTCGTGTTTCGGCCTGCACGAACTCCGAGAGGATTGGAAGAGACCTCATCTGAAAGGTGGATTCACAACGATCGAGTGTGTCGAAATGTCAGCCCACTAGCTCAAACTTAAGGGTTCAAAGTTCTGCCGAAATCACATAGGTCGTCATGTTACAATTTAGTCAATAAAGGCCAACTACTGGAGCGAAACGGAATGCTACGAGGCTCGTGTTTCAGCCGCACGACCTCCGAGAGGCTTGAAAGAGACCTCATCTGAAAGGTGGATTCACAACGATCGAGTGTGTCGAACGTCAGCCCACAAGCTAGTAAGGGTTCAAAGTTCTGCCGAAATCACATAGGTCGTCATGTTACAATTTAGTCAATAAAGGCCTACTACTGGAGGGAAACCGGAATGCTTCGAACGCTCGTGTTTCGGCCGCAGGACCTCCGAGAGGCTTGGAAAAGACCTCATCTGAAAGGTGGATTCACAACGATCGAGTGTGTCGAACGTCAGCCCACTAGCTCAAACTTAAAGGTTCCAAAGTTCTGCCGAAATCACATAAGTCCGGTCCATGTTACAATTTAGTCAATAAAGGCCTCCGACTGGAGCGAAAACGGAATGCTTCGAAGCTTCGTGTTTCGGCCTGCACGACCTCCGAGAGGCTTGGAAGAGACC